>NW_005187613.1:228868-233871 GCF_000239375.1 Pundamilia nyererei
GGAAACACATCATCATGTAGCAATTTCAAATATCCAGTGGCCTTGAGGTTTCCATTGATGAAGAATGGACCCACTATCGTTGTGCCCCATATACCACACCAAACCATCACTGTTTCATCTGGGTTGGATAATAAAGAGCGTCAGCTGCAGTGGAAATTTACGCTTCTAACAGTTCTGGATACGATCACTGGTCATTTTCTAAATCTTGACCAAAAACACAAACATTCAAAATATAGTCGTGCACATACAGTCACATAAAGGTTTCACAAGAGTCTTGATGCTCTGGTCATTCAAAATTTGGAGTCTGTTTAGTGTTTATTAACTGAACGTCAGCCACTTGGTATGTTGTCTAGATTCTTTCTGTATTTAGTTATTGTGATTGCAATTTTTACCTTTTATTGTATTTGATTTAGATTGAGCTTTTATTTTATTATTGTATGTTTTTTCTGTTTAATGGTCCTCCTTTCCTTTCTTATTTATCGAACAATGCATTTATTTGGCTTTATTGAACATAACCCTAACCCTCGTTCCTGGTAGGTGTCGGACTCCATCAGGGCTGCCCTTTATCACCGATTGTGTTCATAATTTGTATGCATGAGGGCTTCTACTTGGGTGGTCCAGAATCTCATCTTTGCTTTTCACAGATCATCATCATCATCACCATCATCATCGTTTATTTGTATAGCACTTTAAGAACACACCAGGCAGACCAAAGTGCTGAACAACACAGATCAAAACAACAACCAAATTCAAAATACCATCAAATCATTACACACAATAAAATAAATAAGAAGGTGTCAGTTTCCTACAGTTAAAAGCCAGGGAATAAAAATAAGTTTTCAATCTGGACTTAAAGACCTGCACTGATGACGCTTGTCTAATTTGGAGGGGAAGGTTATTCCAGAGCATCGGAGCCGCAATTGAAAAGGCACGGTCTCCTCTGCATTTCAGCCGCGACTTAGGGACCGACAGCAGCAGCTGCTCAGCTGAACGGAGCGAGCGAGGAGGAACATGTGGCTTCAGCAAGTCAGATAAGATGATGTGGATTTGTTGGCTTCATCCTATGGTGGACTCCAGCTCATACTGGAGTGGTTTGCAGCCGAGTGTGAAGTGGTGGGAATGACAGTCAGCACCTCCAAGTCTGAGGCCATGGTCCTCAGCTGGAAAAGGGGTGGAGTGCCCACTCTGGGTTTAAGTATGTCAGGGTCTTTTTCATGAGTGATGGGAGAGGCGAGCAGAAGATTGACAGATGGTACTGTGGCTGCAGTGATGAGGATGCTGTACCAGTCTAAAAGCGAAGCTCTCCATTTACTGGTCAGGACATCCCCGCCCTCACTTATGTTTACAAGCTCAAGGTGTCCAAAAGAATGACATCATAGCAGTGGACAGAAGCTCTCTTGGAAGGGTGGCTGGCCTCTTTCAGGAAGCCCTCCTGGGCATTTCCTGGTTGAGGCATCCTTGTCAGATACCCAAACCACCCCAGCTGCCTCCTTTCAATGTGGCGGAGTAGCTGCTCTACTCTGAGCCCCTCATCCTATCTCTAAGGGCATGTCCCACTGGGACGAGGCGCTGGGGGAGACCCGCGACACACTGGAGAGATTATATCTCTCGGCTGGCCTGGGAACAAGCTAGACGTGATGCCTATGGAGAGGGAAGTATGGGCTTAGGCTGTTGCTCCTGCAACTCGGCCCTGGATGAGCGGACAAAATGGATTAATGGATGGATTTTGTTATTGCTTGTGTCAAACAATTTGGAAAAAAGATATATTATATTATAAATATAGATTATATTATTTTATCTTATTGCTTAAGTACATGGATCAAGGTGTTTAAGTTGAAAGATCTTAGCATATATAAAGAATATACAAGTGTTAAGGACAAGGCATAGCATATAAAAGATGGCTTACACAAACTGCTTCAGCTAGCTCACACAGATGACAAGTATAAGTGTACATTAGTCTATAGATCTGTTTATAGTCACGCAGTTCTGATGTATTTGATGTGACATCTGGAGCTAACTAATTGAGTCTCCTTCCTCAGTGAAGCATTTTCCTTTTTGCCAGTCTTTGTACTCCCATCTCTCCTTGACTGTTTCAACCTCTTCCTTTAAATACTTTCCTTTACGCTGTCATTTCACCAACAAGTGTCCTTGTCCTCTTTCCTTAGTCCAGAGGATACACCAAACACCTTCCTGACAGGTTCCTCACTCATTCAGCTGTAGTTTCCCAGCTGGTAACTCTTCCCTAGCATCTCAACTCCCTCTTGAACTCTGTGCGACGTTCCTCCTTCTTCAGCTCCCATCATTTAATCCTTGGCTCTGCCTTCACTTGATTACTCTTCTTGATGTCCAAAGCATCCTACAGACTACCATCTGATGCTCCCTACCTACATCCTCCCCTGCCACCACCTTACAGTCTCCTACCACTTTCATGTTGCATTTTCAGCACGAGTCCACCTGTGTTCGCTTTCTTCAATTCTGACGTCCTCCTATCTGCCTCCCCCTTCTTAAAGTTCATGTTCACCACAGCCATTTCCATTCATTTCAGAAAATCTACACCATCTGACGCTCTGCATTTCTCTCCTTAACACCATGCCTCCTAAACACCTCCCCATCGCCTCTGCAGCCTTCACCTACATCCCCCTCACAATGCTCTCCACCCTGGGGAGACCCTCCTCCACTTCAGCTCTCTTCTAGCTAACATCCGCCCATTGGACATACACGCTGACAACATTGCACATCACTCCTTTGATTTGCAGCTTCAAACTCAACCCTGTCTGACCCTCTCTTCACCTGCGCAACACTATTCCCATACTCTTCCTGTCCACTACTCTATTTTTCCTTCTCCATCATGGTAAAATAGTGCTCCTGGCTTTGCTTCCCTTCCACCTGGTCTCCTGTACACACACAAACACACTATATCTGCCTTCCTTCTCTACATACCATCTGCCATCTCCCTTTATCAGTCATAGTCCCACCTCTCACCTCCACACTCCTGCTTTTTTGTCACCCTCACTGCCTCCTAACACACCATACCCCCTTCCCCTTGTCTTGTCAGCAGGCTGTAGCTCAGGTAGACCAGCTCATCTGCTAGTTGGAGGGTTGGCAGTTCAGCCGCTGGCTGCTTCAGCGCACATAAAATAGTGAACAATGAGCTGCTCTCCAATACAATCATCAGAGAGTCAGTGTTTGATAAGTGTTGTTAACTTGGGTCCCAACTGATATGGAAATCTCATTCCTAATAATCTGCATTTTTGATCTGGCACTGATTTTACACTGTTCTGTCCTCAGCATTTGTCTTGGGGAGCTTGGGAACAATAATAGGAATACACAGCAATTATTATTTGCTCTATTTTTTATTATTGCCTCGTCAAAGTTATATCAATACAAGTATGAGCGTGTGCAATGTTACAATCACATTTAGCAGTGAACGTGCAATTGTATAGTTTTCCAGCAGATGGCAGTGCAGACTCTATGCGCAACGAGATTGAGCAGGTGAATGGTTTCTAATTTATTGTGAATGATATTATTTGGAGATAGAAAATCGGTAAACACTATCAGATTTATTTTATTGCACTGAAAATAATAGCCAATAGGTTGAATTTAGAGTAAAGGATTTAGTGGTAGTTTAATAAAGCTTTTATATATCACATCCACAGTAAAGGGTTACTTTTTACACAGCTTTTTAAACTTTTCGAACCAACAACTTTTTAAAAAGTTTTTAATATTCTTTTATTATTATAAAAGAATATTAAAAACTGAAAGAAAGCAGAATGACATTTTCCAGTAGTTGTGCAACAGCCTTCAAGTTCTACAATTTTGCCAACAGAACTATATTTAAAAATGTTCTATTAGAAGCTATTTACAGGGGGAAAGTTTATAATTCTTCGTATTTATTTCTTGTATTTTCAAAAATCCAGTTGGGCGGGAAAATGGCGGAAGTTGCAAGTTTGCGGGTTGTGCGCTTTGCATGCGCGCGCCCCATTCTGTGAGCGCACGAGCAGGCTGCACCTCGAGGAAGAATCTCATCTGTGAAGACACTCAAAGTACGGTTATTCTACCTGGGCTAGTTTTACTACATTACTGTCACTTGTGAAACCAATTTTCGAAGAACAAGATGTAGTTATTATCAGTTTTATTAATCCCGTCGTGCTGTTTTTAGTTAGCGCTTCCAATGCTAACAGGTATCGCCTTTGACGTCCACTCGTAGTTTTTTTTTTGGTTTTGAGTGTATTCTCGAAACAGCGCTTTAAAAATGACTAATTTTAACTGTGCAAACACATGACTTAAAGCGTTATTTCGTGTTTGCGTCTAAATTGAGGGCGGAAGTTAGCCGCCGCCCTGCTCCCGCGTGCTCGATGTGTCTTGATTAGCTAGAAGAAGCGCGAAGTCATTTTCTGTACTTCAGTGAGCATTTAGAGCCACATTTGCTTTGCAACAGTCGACGTTTTGATTAAAGACACTTGCGCATTGTAAGTGTTTGTTAAAACAATTGTATTGTTTTAAGTGCATATCTCTTCTCGCGTGGTAGTCGTCACGTGCCAGATTCTCAGGAAAAGTTTAGCTTTTAATGTCGGAATGAAAGCGACAAAAAAAGGGGGGGGTGTCTTTGTTATCGTACGTGATTTACAAAATTTCTTGTACTTTTTTCCTCAGGTGAGCAAGAATGGACGAGTGGGAAGAACAGGTAAGCTAGTGTAATATCCGAAGGCCACGCGTACGCACTTCGCTGAGCCAGTCAGGCAGCGTCCGACTGAAATTGCCCATGTTTACAGGAAACCGCTACCTCTGGTACTTGTGCACTCACCAGCCACACCTCAAATGCAGGTATGTTCCACTTCAGATTGTCTGCTTTAATTCTTCCTTCCAAGGGTTAAAATAAAGATTGGAGGCAGGTTAAGATTTATTTTGGTTTTATTCTGTATTTTAAAACATGTTTTTAGGTACACAAGGAGATTTCTGGAGCTCTGATCGTGGTGAATTTCAAAGAGGTGAGTGTAGAAAGA
>NW_005187613.1:234904-275905 GCF_000239375.1 Pundamilia nyererei
GAGGTGCCAATGGAGGAGCATGCAGGTGGTGGGAGAAATGGTTATCACGTTGTAGTAGGTGCATTCAGACGATTGTCCAAGGTATCTAATTTTAGTTATCTGATTTTTTTTTTTTGATTTTTTTTTAAGGTGCTGAGGACAGTGCAAACGGTAAGCATGAAGAGTATTACATGAGCTGTTGTAGTTTTCCTCATTGTGTTTCCTGAGGGTTGTTTCTTCCTTTCAGATGGTGACAGCCAGAATAATACAGCAGAAAGGAGTAGCTTCAGCCGAAGAGGAGGCCGTGGTGGGGGTGTGTGTGGGGGGGATATATACTGTTGGTCATCTCAGTGGAATGTTAGGCATTTGTAATACAGTTTCACAGATTATGAAAACTCTTCAAATTACAAATGCTGAAAGAAAAACCCTCAACTAGCAGTGTGAAAGAGGATTAACAAGCTCGTTCAGTCAGTAAAGCAGTGGTAATGCTGTGCCAGTATGCATATTTATGCTGTAGTGAATAGAGCTGTTGATGGATGTAATATAACAGTTGTGTGTTATCAGGGCGTGGCAGAGGATTCGGCAGAACGGATCACGGTGATTTTGACGGTAATAACTGGAATATTGACGTGTACGTCTGTTTGGCTTTGAGCTGGAACGCGTCTGACTTGATGTTCTTATTTTTACAGCCAATGAAGAGAATGGTGACCATACAAATGGTAGTGTTAATATTCCCATTAAGACACAAAAGTAGACTGAAAGAAATGCTTGTTTACAGTGTGAGCATTTTCTGCTTTTCAGTGTCGAGAGGAAGAAGAGGGGGCAGAGGAGGAAGCTATAGGCAAGGTACGAGTCTGATTCCACTCGTGGTGGGTTTTTTCCACTGCATGCAAATGCCACTTTGACTCGTACTTGTTAGTGCTTTTTTACTACAAGCCTTAATCACACATTCACATGCATTCATACATGTATTGTTTTTCCTATGGCCTAAGCGCTGTGTAAACTAAATGTTCACACACTCGCACTCCAGTGGGTGCACGTCGGGCTTCACCTGGGTTGGAAAAGCTGAGGGTCGATTAGTAGACTGCTGTGGCTCTGCAGACCTGATAAATTTGATTGCAGTCAGTGTGGATTTTGAGTAAGAATAGCAGTTAATTGACTTGTGTTTTAAAGGTGGTGAGCAGGGTGGCAGAGGCGGCTTTGGAGGAGGTGAGTGATCGAGCAGTTCTGATCATGTGCAAATCTGTCAGAAGTGTAATTTGTGTTGTGCTGCAGGCTACCGTGGGAAAGATGAAGAGGTCTTTGCTCAAGGTTGTTTTTCATTATTGACCTCAATGATTCAGTGCACATAGGTTTGAAAGATTTACTGATGTGGCTGGAATCTGTGTGTAACACAGGGAACCAGGATACACCTGCAGAGAAGACAGATGAGAGTGATAGTAAGTTAAACTTCCTGTTCACAGATCTGCAGCATGCCAGCTTTATCTTCCATTATGTGCAGCATTTCTGTTTCTCACTGCAGGACCCAGGGTTACCTACGTTCCCCCACCACCCTCTGAAGATGAGGAGTCCATTTTTTCCCATTATGAGTCCGGTGTCAACTTTGACAAGTACGATGAGATCTTGGTGGATGTCAGTGGAACCAACCCACCACCAGCTATAATGGTAAGAAATGTTAGGGGGCAATCCAGTAGGTACACAAATCTGTTATCAGCAGTTCTTTGCTGGCTTGGTACAAAACTGGTTACATCAGTGTCACACACTGATGTATGCAAAGTGAACATTTTCATGCCTGTCTGAGGAAAGTGTGTAGTGAGGGGTTTTACAGCATTAAAACATCTATAATAATTGTAAAAGAAATAAAGTTGGGTACTTCGGATTTCACCTATCGCAGGTTATTTTTAGAACGTAACTACCGCGTTAAACGAGGGATCGCTGTATACCATAAGGAAATGGAGCTGGCGTGTAATTTCTTTTCAAGTGGTCAGATCAGCTGTTCATGAAAGATTTTGTGTAACAAGTTCAGTCTACTGGAAAAAACCTGTTAAGATCTTATTTTTAAAGCCAAAGCAGCACACGTTGTGATTGCGATTCCATTATCAGTATCACTTATTTCTCCTTGGCGCCACTTTGAAAGTAAGCAGCTTATCAAAGACGTTATGTTTGTGTGAATGTAATTGCCTGCTGTGGCATGTTAGAGCCTGCATTTACTCAAGAAAAATAACGTATTATTTTTAATGTTAAACCAAGATGGCTGCCAAGTGGTGAGACTGTCTTGTAGAATTGAGTTTTATTATTTGAAGTTGATGTTTGTATGCATTTCAGGGACAGCTGTGAGCCATTTAACGATGCAAACGTTGAGTTGACAGAAAGGCGAGACTTTCTGCAGCCTGTAAGATGGCTGTTAACTTGTAGGACGGCACACAGGAGCAAGTTAATACACAAGACTGCAACACTTGCGTTAGTTTCTAGTAGGGCTGTGCAATATGACAAAAATCTCATATCAGATAGAAGACATTTATCGTCCTGACAACGATGTAAATCACAAAAATGTAACATTTTCTGTGAATCTCGGGCAGCTCGACTTGCGTTTAGTGTTTCCAGCTGCGCGTCCTTTACCTGAATTCAAGTATTTTAACCGATGCATGAAACGATACATTTTTAGACATAAGCTGTAACGGCCGCCGTTTTCTCTCAAACTTTGAGTCTAAGCTTTATTTTTTAGCACCTGACGGCTCTTTTTTTGCTTCTCATCCATAAACTCTGCATACTCTTTGATGTGATTCAGTTTATTTTGAAAAGTCTCAACAGGATCTTGAGCTTTATTGTGAAAGGTTTACGTGGAAAACAAACAAGCGGACAGCGGAGCCACGCGATGATTTTACCGTTGCTAACAAAAACACATAAAAACAGGCGCTATTCGTCTGTAGTGTGGTTACATTAAATATAAGAGAAAGAGAGAACTGTAAGAAATTAATATAAAATATTGCTGTAAACAGTTTATTTTACGACACCACGAAACAAACGGCAGCATAATAGGAAACGACAGACGTTTTTATATCGTCATCTGATATATGTGGTTATAGTGAACAGCCCTAGTTTCTAGTATAACCGTGCAGATGGACACCATTCTGGTCAGATTTCTGGTGACTTCCCGCACTGGTTGAAGGAGCCGGCTCTGTTATAGTTGGAGCTGTTTGGAAGCAGCTCTAAGGCTGAGTTCAAACAGCTGCGTGAAACCTGAAGTAATTTAAAGCATGGTGTCACAGCAATATTGACTTGCCCTCCATGCTGGTGTACATTTCTTCTGCTTTCTCTCAGACATTTGATGAAGCAGCGCTGTGCGAGTCCCTAAAGAGAAACGTCAGCAAGTCTGGTTATGTGAAGCCCACCCCTGTGCAGAAGCACGGCATCCCCATCGTTTCTGCTGGCAGGGATCTCATGGCCTGCGCCCAGACTGGCTCTGGTAAAACGGTACGGTTTGGGAGAGTTGAACCTGGGTGTAGACCTGCTTGTGGACAGAGGTTAAATGTGGTCTCCCTCCACCAGGCTGCCTTCCTGCTACCAATCCTTCAACAGCTGATGGCAGATGGCGCGGCGGCCAGTTGCTTCAGTGAGACGCAGGAGCCTGAAGCCATCATTGTGGCGCCAACTAGGGAGCTCATCAACCAGATTTACCTGGAGGCCAGGAAGTTTGCCTATGGGTGTGTTTCTTTGTCAAAGCCAAAGAATAAGTGAACTCCACCAACATGTAGATAGAAGGTAAATTCAAGATGTTTGTCTCCACTCTGCAGCACATGTGTGCGACCTGTTGTAGTGTATGGTGGGGTCAGCACTGGACACCAAATAAGAGACCTCTCCAGGGGCTGCAATGTGTTGTGTGGAACACCAGGACGACTGCTGGACATGATTGGAAGAGGAAAGGTAAGGCCGTTTAAAGGTACCATCGATTGGATGACAAAATTGTGCAGCGCTTTCAGATGCTAATAAATGTGTGTTCCAGGTTGGCTTGACCAAAGTGCGTTACTTGGTGCTGGATGAGGCTGACCGCATGTTGGATATGGGCTTTGAGCCTGACATGCGCCGCCTGGTGGGCTCTCCTGGGATGCCATCGAAAGAGAACCGTCAGACTCTGATGTTCAGTGCTACTTTCCCCGAGGACATCCAGAGGTCTGCTGCCAGTTTGTACTCCTGACATACAACCAGGTCTGAATGCCTGCCAGCTCATCTCAGTGTGTGTGTGTGTGTGTGTGTGTGTGTGTGTGTGTGTGATATAGGCTGGCAGCTGACTTTCTAAAGACTGACTATTTGTTCTTGGCCGTGGGAATTGTGGGTGGAGCCTGCAGTGATGTGGAGCAGACATTTGTGCAGGTCACCAAGTTCGCTAAGAGGGATCAGCTTTTAGACCTCCTGAAATCAACAGGTATTTCAAGCTTCTGGGTTTCCAGTGTTGAGAAGAACTAAAGGTCAAAACAAACGATAGCTCAGTGTAACCGAACTGTGTGTTGTGGGTTTGTGCTGCAGGATCGGCGCGCACCATGGTGTTTGTAGAGACCAAGAGACAGGCTGATTTTATTGCCGTAATCTTGTGTCAGGAGAAGTTTCCAACTACCAGCATTCACGGGTAAGTGGTGTTTGTGTGTTTACTGTGGCTTTCATGGAGATGGTTGTCCTTTGTGTGACGTACTCACACATGCACTGATAACAGTTCCACCCCCACACTTGCCTCTGTAAACTACCACTGTGCTATACTTAATTTTGTGCAATAACCCAAACTGTAAATAAATTGTGTGTATATATGTATATACATAGTTTTCTTTGTTCTAATTACTGTTCATATGTATATAGTGCTGCAGAAACTGTGCACCTCACCTTTCTTCCCCCACATGTCTGGAGATGCTCTAGATCTCACTGTACATCTATTCTATTCTGTTCTATGTGCTGTGCTGGCTGCCAGTGACCGTGAGCAGTGGCAGCGAGAGCAGGCCCTTGGAGACTTCCGCTCTGGCAAATGTCCTGTCCTGGTGGCAACCTCTGTAGGTGCCCGTGGACTCGATATTCCAGATGTGCAGCTCGTGGTGAACTTTGACCTACCAAACAATATCGACGAGTATGTCCATCGTATCGGTAGAACCGGCCGCTGTGGCAACACCGGGAGGGCAGTGTCCTTCTATGATCCAGAAGCTAACAGTGAGTTGGCTCGATCACTGGTCACAATCCTGTCCAAGGTGAGAACGCTGCACTACAGCTGCACTACAACTACACAATGTGATTCACCACAAGTGCGTAAGGTGAGACCTGAGTGCTTTAAGCGAGATGTTTGGGATTGGCAGGCCCAGCAGGAGGTTCCCTCGTGGTTAGAGGCGGCTGCGTTCAGCGGCCATGGCCCCTCTGGCTTTAACCCACCCAGGAAGCATTTTGCCTCCACAGACTTGAGGAAGGTAACTGGTTCAAGTTGTTTTGCACTGAATTCTCTGAGATGTTGTAGTGTTTCACATTGTGGTCCTTCTTCAGGGTCCACAGGGAGGCCTTTTCCAGGACAGCAGTGTAACGAGCCAGCTGGCAGCACAGACGGCTGCTGACGATGAAGAATGGGAGTGAGAGCGGCGCAGTCGCACAGCAATGATCCCAATTTTCTAAATTGTTGAGCTTGTTGGTGTTTTTAGTTTTGTTGGAAGAATAGTTTGTCACAGGCCAGAGAGTTAAAATGTTAGTACAGATAAAGTACTGTCATCAATATGTTGTAAAGTCTGTTTGTTTTGGGGTTTTCTTTTTGTTTTTTTTAGTATTATTACTTTTTTGGAGTTAAACAGTTTTTGTGTAAACAGCGTGTGTCTTACTCAAAGCCAATCTCATTGTAGTTCTGTTTCTTATCTGAATAAATGTTTAAAGCAACACTTTCATTTATTACAGCCAGCTCAGTAGGTCCTTCAGGAATGATTCAAACACACCTGGAAAACCCAGCTGCTGCCTGGAAATCGATTAAATTCATTCATTCACATTCAATCCATTTCCAGACAGGTGCTGAGTCCCAGTGCGCAGTGGTCTGCTTCCAGTCCCAGAGATGGTTGATGTGGATCAGGAGCACCCAGCACCTCTCACGATGTATTCAATCACTGAGCACTGGGACCCAGAAGGGGCGTTTCCATGGAGGTTGCTGGGCTGAAGGCCTTGAATATCCACAGTATTCCTGAGTTCGTGCAATTACACCTGATTGAAAGTGGAAGATTTTTTTTCCTGCTTGCACTGTTGATGCTTGCAGGGTTACACCTTCAGTGTTCATAAGTTTCTCTCACTGCAGTTTCTTTCACTTGGCTGAAATAGCAACACGTTGTGGATACACTAGGTATGTTTTAATAAGTGGCGAGGACAATACATTAGCAGTGCCTCACCCATCACCTCCCACAGACTGATGATATAAAACTATGGCCCAGTGTTCTCTAGGTCAACATCAAGAGCACCAAGGTGTACAACTACCTGCAACAAAATTGATCAAGTACTGCTCTTTATTTTTCTTAAAGCAGCCATAGAGGGCGCTGTTTGTAAACTGAAACATGCTGAAATTAATGGCAACATTTTTCTACATTTAGCTCCAAACCTTATAAAAAAACATGTTTGGGTTTTGTTTGGTTTTTTTAGTCACTTTTTCCAACGTTTATATTTGCTACAGGAAGCTAAATATTTAGCACATTTATTCTACTGGTCAATGGAAATACTGAAATAAAAGCCCTGCTCTAAAGTAGCTGTAGTGGTCAGGTTGTGACTGCTCTGCCTTGATGGTCACTTCTCACCAGGATGTCCAGCAATTTAGCTGAAAACATGGGCAGAGCCGTTTTGGTTCAGCAGCAGTGCACCTTCAGCAGCTGTTCTGTACATTACTAGAACAAATTAAAAATGAAAAGACTTGGATGCAGGTGAAGGGCAGACTTTCAGCTTTAATTCAGTGGGTTGGACAAAAAGTGCATAAAGATGTGAGGAACTAAAGCTCCTTTTCAACAGAATCCATTTCAGAGACTCATTAGTATTTGGACAAATGAACTTTAAGTGGAATGTTCATTTCTATTACTTTATTCGAACGCTGCCCAATCACTGTGACTACATTTAGCTGGATGTGGGCTGACGGTCTCTAAACACCTCAGTTCATCCAGCTGCTTCTGTCCTGTGTCACGTCATCAATAAACACTAGTGTCCCAGTGGCAGCCGAGCCCGCCCTAACCATCACACTGCCTCCGCAGTGTTTTACAGATGATGTGAGTTGTTCCACACCTCCAATTTTTTTTTCTTTTCCATCATTCTGGTAGAGGTTTCGTGTGTCCAAAGCACATTTGTCCAAAACTGTGCCGGCTTTTTTACATGGTTTTTGTTTTTTAAACGAAGTCCAATCTTAGCCTTCCTATTCGTGAGGCTGCAGCGAACCCTCTGTATTTACCGTCATATAGTCTTCTCTTTATGGTAGACTTTGAAATTGATACGCCTGCCTGCTGGAGAGTGTTGTTCACTTGGTTCACTGTTGTCATGGGGTTTCTCTTCACCATGGAAATGTTTCATGTAGCAATTTCTCTGATTGGTTGTTCTGTTCAGTTCTGTTGGACCACATGTTGCCTGTTCACAGTAAAATTTCCAAATGCGAACACTACACCTTAAATCATCTCCAGGCCATTTATCTGCTTAATTGATAACAACATAACGAAGGAATTGTCCATACCTGCCTATGAGCCTTCAAGTCCCTTGTCCAATTACCTTTGTTGCCTTCAAAAAGAGGGTAAGACGAAGAAACTCCTAAATGCTTCATCCAATTCCAACATGGATAATCAAAGCTGAGTCTGCACATCATGTCCATGATATAACTATAAGCGGAATATGTTTCAGTAAACGAAACTCGTCAGTGTCCAAATATACACGGACCTAGCTGCAGGCCTTTTCTACTCTGAGTGCTCAGAGCACTTTGTACGACACATCTCAGTTACACATTCACAGCAAACACATTAGTGCTTTTTCTGTCCAACATTCACACACAGTCACAGTCAGATAAACCCACTGGGAGCTGTAGAGCACCCGCAGATCAAATCGCCAACTTAGTAGACAAACCCGCTCCAGCCACGCCCACGCCACACGTTTTGTGGTGTAATGTCTCCTTTAATTATCAGTACTTAAGACATCAACATTTTGATTTGACACACATGAGTGAAGTGCTAATCTACACGATAAAAATGGTTCAGTGCTCTGTGTAATGGGTAGACCATAGTATCATAGTCTGAGTCTACACGTTCCATGAAAGGGTAACAGAAGCCTTAGGGATGTATCTGTGTTTGCATTTCAGGTTCCTCTTCCATCAGTTCCTCAAGATCGTGCTCCACACTCATGTTTTGTGTAGGAAAAACAAGACCTGCAAACACAATACAAAAGATGTTGTGTGCTCGCCCTTGTCTTCAGCATCAACGTTACGCATACCGAGAGGAGATTTAAGAGCAAAACCAGCACAAGATGCCTTATTGGGAAGATCTCACTGGTCTGAAGCACAACAATCTTCAGAAAGCTGCACAGGAAAACATTTGATATCGCAGTGCAGAGATATTTACTTTCTGATTCATACAAGGTGCATCTGAAAAATGGAAGCGGTGAACATGCTGAATGGAAACGTATTGAAACTGTAAGCTCGATGACCAGTTTGATTTTGTGACTGCAGTGAGTATGAACAGAATTCCTGTGGTGTTTGTTTGATTCACAAGGACATCATTAATGTGTCTGATTTTAATGTTTACAGATCATCACAGCCAAGCAGGGACATGTGCCCAACTTTCACTACAACTTTATTTGAGTGGAATTTAAAGATCATTATGGTGATTTTGATTTCAGTCCATTTTCTTACCAAGACATCGCCATGAAACGAGTGCTGGGAACAGAAAAAGGGAAGAACACAAACGAATAACTGAACATTTCTAGGCTGAAGCGTTTGCCCTACAGCACATTCTGGATGACAACACGTTTTAATAATATTTCACCAAAACAATGTTTCATGAACAAAGATGATTAAACTTTTATTTCATGAATGAAAAGTTATGGAGGAAATGATGGTTGCAAATTTCTCCAGTGTGTGGAAAGTAAGCAGAAACTCACATGTCCATGAGTCAATCCAGGACTACGTGACACACAGATGTATGAAAGCTTACAACTGACGAGCAAAGCACAGACAGAACCTCTGTGTTTTTATAAATACATTAGTCGTCATATAGCTCTATTTTCGAGCCACCAGGTTAACGGTGGTTTTCCTTTGATTTGAGATAAGGAGCTGACAGACACTTGGAGAAAGGATGAAGAGGCATTTGTGAAGGCTTTTGCTACTAGGAGCAGCAAAGTTGCAGCCATAGGTTTTCAAGCAGCTCCTAAAATAACATTCATTCACGATGAAAGCAAACATCTGCCCATTGCGCACACATGTGCAAATGAGCTTCTGCGTTTTGTAAGTGAAACAACAATGGCTGATGATGATGCAGCACTCACCACTCAGACTTGGAAAACAGTAAATGTCTCATAAGCTGCAATAACATTTGGTTACTCTGGTAATCTGATGCCTTATGAACCCTTCAGCTCCAAATTTAATTTAGATATCAAGGAACAATATCAACCCCCGGACCCACTCCGGGTCGGGGATGAGTTCCTGCCCCAAGTGGAGGAGTTCAAGTATCTCGGGGTCTTGTTCGCGAGTGATGGGAGAAGGGAGCCGGAGATCGACAGACGGATTGGGGCTGCAGCTGCAGTAATGCGGACGCTGCACCGGTCCGTCGTGGTGAAGAGGGAGCTGAGTGTAAAAGCGAAGCTCTCAATTTACCGGTCAATCTACGTCCCTACCCTCACCTATGGCCACGAGCTGTGGGTAGTGACCGAAAGAACGAGATCGCGGATACAAGCGGCAGAAATGAGCTTCCTCCGAAGGGTGGCTGGCCTCTCCCTTAGAGATAGGGTGAGAAGTTCGGCCATCCGGGAGGGGCTCAGAGTAGAGCAGCTGCTGCTCCACATCGAAAGGAGCCAGCTGAGGTGGTTCGGGCATCTGACAAGGATGCCCCCTGGGCGCCTCCTGGGTGAGGTGTTCCAGGCATGTCCCACCGGGAGGAGGCCCCGGGGCAGACCCAGGACACGCTGGAGAGATTATATCTCTCGGCTGGCCTGGGAACGCCTTGGTATTCCCCCGGACAAGCTGGAGGAGGTGGCTGGGGAGAGGGAGGTCTGGGCCTCTTTGCTTAGGCTGCTGCCCCCGCGACCCGGCCCCGGACAAAGCGGATGAGGATGGATGGATGGATGGATGGATGGAACAATATCAAAGTTATTAAAGCAAATCCAGAACCGGTTGTGTCCACCTCTTAAAATCTGCATCATAACTATAGGAGTCCAAGGTTTCCTGAACTTCTGCTTAATGGACTTTCTGTTAATGATAGAAAGTTGTCCAATAAGAACATTATTTATCCGAGAGCTGCGTTCATTCTTAGCTAACAGATCAGCTCCTCACCTCCAATCTAGACAAGTCATGAATGAACTGATTGAAGGTGTTTAACCATCAAGACCCTGCTGGCTGCTCTTTCTGTAACGAAGATGCAGCTACACTGTTGTTTGGCTTCATCTAAAGACACTGTATTGATTGGTTGTTTCACAGCAAAACCAGAATATCGACCTTTAAATTAAATGTTAGAATAATCTGTGGTCAATTTTTTATACACAAATGCCGTTATTTAAAAACTCGCCCTTGAAATTCATAAAATGTCCAAAAATGTTAAGCCAACCGCACATTTCCTCTAATTTTGTTTTGTAATTTACTTTTTTGAATTATTATTTCAATATTGGATTCTTGTCACCATGTACTGCTGGTCCTTTTCTTTCTGCTCGTGTCTGTTTGTAGCGCTGCTGAGTCTGAAGGATTTGCTGCGCCAAGTTTTTTTTAAAACTAAAACCGGCAGCCCCGCAGCCGCCTTCATCCGGGACCTCCGGGGCGGGGCAGTTGAGCCTGTCGTTTGTGAAGGGAGCAATTTGATTGGACGGTTTTAATGTTTTCCCTTTCAAACGCGCTCTGAACCGGAAGCTCTAAACGAGCCGAGAACTTGCAGCGCGCAGTGCTTGAATCCTCCGAGAAACGGCGGCAGCGCTCAGGCTGGCGGAGACCATGAGAGGAAGAGCTCAGCGCAAGGTAGGACTGAATGAACACGCAGGCAGAGCCTCCACTGTCAGAGACAGGTGTGAGGCTTCACGCGTGGTTTCTGTGACCGGCAGGTGGTGACGTCAGGAAGGCTGACGGGAGCAGCCAGAGGGGGTCTGTGAGTACACCCGCCTTCATGTAGCGTTTTCTGTGTCTGCATGTGTACGTGTGCCTGTTAGCGCTCTCCTCACTGTTGTTTTCAGAGCCAGCTTAAATCCAGGAACAGCTGCCTGCCCTGAGCCCGCCTACTCCCTGTACTCCACCGACTCCGAGGGCCAGGTGATGAGACCGTTCACGCTCCGCCCACATTATGTATACGCAGACCACGGGTGGCGACATGTGAAGCTAACACTTTTATTATGAGTTCTCAGGATTTATTCACCTGCTTGTGTAGCAGTACTAAATATTAACAGTGTCATCTCGGACGGGTATCACATCCAGGCATGACCGAGTCTTTGCCACAACACACACCTCAGGGTAGTAAACATGGGGAGGTGAACAGAGGAAATCTAGCACTTCCACAAAGTCCGAAGGCTTGACAGACAAACCACTAACCCACACTACCGCATCATCGGCTCGGTGTCTGAACACATGTCAATAAACCGGACGTGTCTGCCCCCAGGTCATCAGTCTGCACAAGGGCCTGGACCGCTGTGCTGCCCTGCTCGGTGGGATCCTTCAGGCTGATAAGGCAGGTCAGAGGAGCTTCCTAATGCTGTAGATCAGCTCAGTTTGTTACAAGTCACAGTACAAAAGCTTAAAGTATCAACCTGTTCCTGTGTGGTTACACTGTATAAGTTAGATCTGTCCAACACTTACTGGTTGAATGCAACATAATAGTACTCTGTGTGTGTGTAAGTGTCTCCGAGGCTTCACAGAACAGTAAGCAGTGCAGCAGCCAAACCAAGGCTTTCCACATCAACGGGGAAAAAGAGCTTGAAGAAAGGGCCTCCAAAGGCAGGTGGGCGTGTTCGAGGTTTGCTTTACTGCACACTCTTACAAGACAGTCGCTGAGAACTAAATGACATAAAGGTCTCGTGTTAATTCCACTGTGGGACTATAAACTGCAGAGGACAGGATTACATTGATGGTGACCAAAAGCTTTTAGGACTTTTGTTCATTTGTTCTGGAAAATGGATTCAAGGCTTATAACTTAGCAACAGTTGCTTAGAGCCGCCTCTAGGAGCCTCTCAAAAGTAGAGCTGAACCATCCATGTCCTGTTGGTCACATGGGGCAGAGACTAAGAACGGACCCCCGACGTCCCTCCCCAGCCACCTCCTGCAGCTCATCTGGGGGAACACTAAGACATTTCCAGGCCAGCTTAGAGATGTCGTCTTTCCAGTGTGTGATGTGCCAGGGCCGCCTTCTCGTGGGACATGCCCAAACACCCAGGAGGCATCATAATCAGGTTCCTCCCTTTGATGTGGAACTGTAGCAGTTCCACTGCGAGTCCCTCCTGAACGACTGAAATTCTACTCTCACACTAGAGGAGAGCCCGGCCACCCTTTGGAGGAAGCTCATTCTTTTAATCAATCACTAACAATCAATCAGGACATGAGCACCAACAAACTGATTGGCTGATGCAGCTTTATAAATATGTGAGAAACCACGTGTAGAAAGTCTAATGTTAATCATTCCTCCCTCTTCCAGGCCAGAAGAGCGCGTCAGGCCGGCATGGATCGGACAGCAGAACTCCACGAGGACACCCGTCTGCCCGTCCTGCACCACATTCAGGAGTGAAGCTACATCCACCTCAGAAACCATGTCCCACCCAGCTGCAGTCTCACTTACTTTCACCTCGGCTTCTTCCTCGCACCGTCAGTCCGCCCCGGCACGAGGCGTCCGTCCTTCTGTCTGTGCGTCAGTCCTCCTCTCTCTCGAGCCATCGGACTGCCTGCCGGCCTGACTCTGAGACGCCTCGCACTGCGTGTGATGAAGCACAAGAGTTTGTTCCTGTGAGAGACACGCACACCCAGAGCCCCAGCACACACACTCTCACACATGCACACGGAGACAGCTGCAGTATGAAGATGGCACACTTCCAGCTGGAGCCTGGACAGGCTGAGGAGAGCAACACTGAGGCACAAACAAAAGCTCACAAGCTTCAGCATCTGTTCGCACAACTCAAGCCTCTGATTGCTGGACAAGGTAAAGTGACTGTGCATCTCACCCCTGGACCCTGCCAGACATCACTCACACAAACACAACCTCTGTGATACCTGAATGCATCGAACACTAAGCTACATGTCACTGATGTGGGAGCTCAGCAAAGTTCTGCTGACGTGGACTTCTGCTGTAGTCACACACAGGACGCGAGCCTCTGTGTCACATGTGCTGACGATGTTAGAGATGTCACTGTGTGTGTGTGTGTGTGTGTGTGTGTGTGTGTCAGGCAGTGTAGCAGAGAGCCTACTCAGTCACCTGGAGCAGACTGTGTCCACAGCACAGATGAATAATAGTGCTTCAAACATCCAGAGTGTGTCAGACCTGCACAGGTGAGACACACGACGTCCTTCACTTCACTGGACTCTGACGGTTTTGGTATAACGTGTGTGTGTGTGTGTGTGTGTGTGTCCTAGGTGTGTGAGGAACCTGGACCAGCAGCCAGAGACGGAGAGACATCAGAACCAGGCGATGCTCTGTAACTGTAAATTGTGTGACAGTCATAAATAGTTGTGTATTTATTTCATTTGTATTAAAATAACACAGTCAGCTCGAGCTGCGTCACACTAAGGTAAAGACCCAACAACAGACACGCTGTGATTTTACTGTTGGGTTCAGTGTGCTCAGTCAGGGTAAAAAGCTTTGACTGGGGAGTAATTGAAAAGGTCTCCACAGGGCAGAGACTTCAGGAAGAGCTCACTGCTGCTCAGTCCAGGCTGCAGGAACTCCAAGATGACCTGACGGACCTACGGCAAACCCTGCAGGACACACAGAGCCAGCTGAGAGACCGAGAGGCTGAAACCGCACTCGCTAAGATGGGTACGCACTCGCAGTGTCCTGCTGATGATCTGAGCTGTGGGCTCTTTGTGATGAAATCTCCTCCATTATCAAAGTGAAAGACACTGCATGAACAACATCAAGTATTATTGCATCGTTTCATATGGTGTCTGCAGTGTTTCCTTACGTGTGTGTGTGTGTGTGTGTGTGTGTGTGTGTGTGTGTGCGCAGAGCTGGAGGCCAGTAAGAGTAGGTTACTGGACAGTGAGCGGGAGAGGAGTAAGCTGGCCTCGCTGGCACAACAAAGGCTGAAGGAGATGGAGCACCTCCACAGGTGGGCCTGTGTGGGTGGGCGTCACCCCCCAGAATGAGCCCTACAGCTGCTTTAACAATGCTGTTAATACATGAAAGTGTGACACGATTCAGAACTGTTCCTCACTCATGTCGTCTTCTGCTGCAGTCTCCTCTCAGCAGATCATGTTGTTGACAGCTCTGTGTCAGAGACGAGCCAACACCAGCACAGACGGATGCCAGCGCCCCCTACTGACCACATCGCCCAATACCTGAAGTCTCTTAGCCAGATAGCGCCTGTGCAGTGTGTGGATGCAGAGAGAGATTCAGACTCGGCACATCTAGACGTCACAGCTCAGAGGAGAGAAGATCGTGCAGGGACTCGGCCCGAGTCTGATCGAGAGCGGTCCGCTGGTCCAGGTGAAGCCCTGCGGCCAGAGGACGCTCGCAGGCAGCTGTTTAACTCCACGCTGTCCCAGAGTGAAACTGAGTCTGTGTGGTCTGATTTGACCTTTGACACCAGAGACGAAGCAGCGTTCAGAGACGGCCTGGCAGCTCTGGACGCTAGCATAGCCAGTCTGCAGAAGACTATTAAGCTGGACCTGAGGCGGTGACCGTGCTGGTCTTTGTATTCATCCATGTTTGGGCCGTGCTGATGAACTGTTCTGTAAAGTGTTGTTTAAGATTGGGGAATAAAGCTGTTTTTATGAATGTCTTCATGGACAGACACTGCTTTGTTCTGCTGCTCGTGGAGGTGTACAACTTTCTAACAAGTCATAACAGACAGAACATACACCACAAATGATCCTTCATTCTGGCGGCCGGGACACTCAAACTCCTCAGGTTAGTGAATTTGCACAAAGCAGAAAATGATCAGCATGAACCCAAAGTGCCGTCTGAGAGAAGAAACCTGGACTGAAGGGAAAGTATTGAGATGATCCCAGAGGCTGTGCAGGTGCATTATCTCTGGGGTCAATATAAATGTAGACGGGCAAAATAAATCCAGCAGCCACAAGTTTGAGTGCACGGTGTCGTCCACGAATGTGGAGCACAGCTCTTTATACACAGCTAGAGCGCAGGCTGGTGTCACAGCGGCGCTCTGTCCCACGTAGTGACGTCATCTCTGAGTCCAGGCAGTCTTTGGGTTTCTCTTCAGGCAGCCTGATGTCACCTTGTAGAAAACCGTCTGACATTTAACTCAAACATGTTTAAACTAAAATGTATTTGTGTGATAAAAATCAAAGCATGCACAAATACTGTCTTATATGTAAAACAGGTTTTATTGAGTACAAATGCAGGTCAGTGTAAGGTCGTGTGCGACAGTGTTCAGAAAAACGGCGCCTCTACAACCGTCGTACAAAACACAAGGACTGGTTTAAGCCTCATGAAATTACAGTGAGATCTAAAACAGTTTTCAGCCGCAGTGCAGTTCAGCGACACTCCTGAGGTAACACAGTGAGCAGGAGGTCACTCCTGAGCCCAGAGCAGTAAACACCTCGGTTAGTGAAGGCCCCAGCAGACGGGACGAGTTCCACACCCACACAGCACCGTGCTACTGCTAATGCTCTGAACCAGCTTAGCACAAAGACGAGTGAAGTATTCCCACCAGCTGTCCGTGGTTGAAAGGCCACTGTGAGGACAAGGCTGCAGAGACGCTGCTGATTAAACCAAGAGAACCAAGTTAACTCGAGTTATGAGAATAGTGTTGCCCTACAGTGTGATGTCACAGAAATCCATCCCTGAAGATTATTTTTGGAAGCAGCTTTTTCACCACCCAGCTGAGTCAGTGTGAGCCTGACTCGTCCTGGCTGTGGGCACAGGAGGATTACTTCTGATCGCCAGAGTAATCCTTTAAAGTTTAGTGGAAGCACATCTGCCTGCAGACGAAGCCTCCGGTTTATGAGCCGTGGTATAGGTGGATGCTGCCATCCACAGCCTGCTTTGATGGATGCTCCGCCCGGATGCAGCTGCTGTCACTCAGCTCCTCGGCCGTGTCGCCAAAGCCATGGTAGTGTCCATAATGCAAGAAATCCCCACAGTCCACCCCGGTTGGCCCCAGGCACGCGGGCCAGTTGGAGACGCAGCCGCCCGGGCTGCTGCTCAGGTGCAGCGAGCCGCACATCTCGGCTGAAGCCCGCCGACAACGTGGCGGAGAGTGAGAGTTTGGAGAGAGCGGAGGAGGAGGCGCAGCGTGGAGATGCCCGTTGTTGAAATCTGCTTTTAAACACAGCAGCAGAGAAAATGGGATCAGAGGTAGATCATGTGATATTGTTGTAGCCATTTGCTGCTTTGCCACGCAGAGCAAACCCACCTGCGCTGAGCTCCAGGCTCATGGCTTCCAGCTCCTCGAGCGCGCTGCTCTGCATCAGCATACCTGCAGCACAGCACGATGAGAAGAGCGAGCAAGCAAGCACCGCGCACACGCCTGACACGTAAACATTTCTTACCATCAGCCCTTTTGGCTTTTTTCAGGTGGCCCGCGTCCAGGGCGGCTAGCTGCCTCTTTCTGCTGAGCGCGCCCAGACCACAGGGGGCGCCGCCTCCATTCTGCACTATGTTGCCCTCGTTACGCTGCTGCAGGTGCTTCTGGGCGTTGGAGATGAAGCAGAAACAGTCGTGGAAGCCTTGAGCGTGGGCCAGGTCTGCTGCCGTCTGCCCGCTTGCATTCTCTAAACTAAACAATAAGAATGAAGTCAGACAAAGTGCATTCTGGGTAACAGCACCTCAAACCATCAGAGCTCTAATGTTGCAAGAAGAAACCATCACGATCGAAGAAAACCAGTCCGAGTCTTGATGGTCTCACCCTGCAACACGTGCTGTGACTAACCTGCCCACTCACACACAGCAAGACCGCGATCACCGCCACGTTTCAGCTAAAGACGACACGCCGTGTTTCAAACTGTTTACTTTCCTGTCTATCACACAGATGTGAAAGCCGTGTGCATGCCTCCCAAAACTGGATATAATACAATCTGGATATTATCAATAAAGTTCTTTTTGTATTGTTAATATTCTACATTCATTTCATGCAAAATGAAACATTTCAACCTGTTTGTTTTCATTCTGATGCTGGATCATAAAATTTGCACTCCAGCATCTCAGATTATTAGAATATTTCGAGTTTGAGGAAGTTACGGTTCAGACAGTCTCGAGGACGTACACCGTCTGACTGCTGACGTCATGTTTGAGAAGGATCCATGAGCAGCCACAGAAGGCTGCTCACAGCCGTACTGGAGCATCTCCATGGAAGTGGACCGGAAGGGAAAAGCACGGCAGGAAAAGGTGCAGCAGACATGACCTCAGCCTCGAAATCAGTGTCAAGAAAAGTCATCTCAAGAACCTGGGAGAGCCTGACAGGAGTGGACTGAGGTCAGATCAAGCCTGAACCAGAGATAACAGAGCAGCGCATCTCAGGAGGAGGAGGAGAAGGTCCAGAGTCTTCTTTTCAAACTGAAATGAGCTGTGGGCCACTGCCATCTCACGCTAGTGTTCAAGTAGCACAGAAGAACAACAACAAACATTTCCAATGCCAAGTTGCATTATATTTCTTCACGTCAATAGTTTGAGAGCCCTGCTCACATGTCACCTCCTGGTGCTGCTCCAAAGTCAACACAGACATCTACCAGCAGACGTTGGAGCTCTTCATGCTTCTCTCATTAGCTTTGTGAAGACACTCACTTATCGACATCATGTTTCGGTATTTCAGGAGTGGGACCACGCCTCCAAACACGCTCGTTCTAGTTGTCATCTACAGAGGTTCCCCCAGTTCTGCAAACTGTTCATTCTCCTTTACGTGCCCTCCCTCCCTCCTTCCTTGTTCTCAATTCCTTAACTTCTTCACTTCTATTTAGTACACGGGGATCTGCCAGGCCCAGGAGCCGTCACCAGTCCCCTTCGAGGCCTTCCCCAAACCGCAGCTCAGTTCATGTCCAAGCATCACCTTTACCTGCTAAAATGCTGTCAAACCTAAAATGAGGACGTGGGCCCAGCGAGTGATGTGCAGCCGACTCACCTGACCTGAGCTATAGAGATTATGTGAAGAGGAAAACAAGAACCAGCCGACCCAAAAACCCAGAAAGGCCATCAGAGCAACCTGGAGAGCAGTAACACCTCCCCTCCACACTGGTGAAGTCTCAGCCACGTATAAATGAAGCTGGACTTTTCTGACTGATCTTCCGCTGCACTTTTTCACTTTGATGGGTGATGCTGAGCAGCGTCTGCACCGCTGTGAACATTCGGCTCGGCTGAGAATGGATACAAGGAGTGTAGAAGATATGAAAGTTTAGGTTTTTGAATGAAATGATGAAGAACAGAGGCGGTTTGCCCCTAATATTCTAACCGTCTGAGATGTGGTCTATGCATGGTCCTAAATGAAAAAGAACAACATCAGGTTGAAACTGGAGGACCAATCAGGACACAGGAATCGCCAACATTTTGCTCCGATATCCTACACAGTACATCTGTGCTGTCATGAAAACGATCATGCTTTTGTGATTTCTAAGCTTCGATTATGTTCTAAAGTAAGCTCACAGCGCTGAAGCTTCTGTTCTGTAATGCTGGGGTGGTTTGGGTTAGAAAGGCCTGAACAGAAGGAGAAGTGAGTCATCGTTAGGAAATGAGCTGTGCTTTGTAGAAAACCACAGATCAAGTTCTGATTGTCCACAGATGTTTCCACATAACCTCTCAAACATGCTGAGATCAAGTCAAAGCTTTTCTTTCCTCTGGAGTACCTAATAAAGTGGCCAGTGAGTGCAGATGTAATTTGGTTAAAAACCTACAAAAATAGACATTTCATTTTACAGGTATGTTTACCTGCTGCAAATTCTGACACAAATCTATTTTTTTCTGTCCAATTTGCTCCGTTGTCTTTGTAACATACAGCACTGAACTGCACTGCACAGCGCAGCACAGCACAGCGCAGCACAGCACTGCACAGCGCAGCACAGCACAGCACTGCACAGCGCAGCACAGCACTGCACAGCGCAGCACAGCACAGCACTGCACAGCGCAGCACTGCACAGCGCAGCACAGCACTGCACAGCGCAGCGCAGCGCTGCACAGCACAGCGCTGCACAGCACAGCGCTGCACTCTGACGTACTCCTGAGACTAAGCTTCCATTCATTAGTGAGGCTGAGGCGTGTCCCATTAGCACACAGTATGTAAACAGTGAGGTGAGAGCTAAGCATGCATGCCTAAACATGACAGTCATCGTGAGTGCTTTGTTAGCATTCAAACCAATCACTGCAGGAAATACCTCGCCAGTTTGCCAGCTGCAGAAACTGTGGGAAGCGATAGTGAGCACTCAGTGGCACAACTGCAAGCTGCTCGCAGATGCACGTGTGGCAGATTCTGCAGTGCCTATTTGGATTGCTCCCTCTTTCTGGGACAACTTCAGAAAATCAAGTTCAAACTCAAAGGCTGAAAAACATCACAACGTGCAGGGTGTTTGTTTCTGCCAGCACAATTTGACAATCAAGATCACAGCTGTTTGTTTTTTTAACATAATATATAACATTTTGCAAAAACACATCTTTATATTGATTTCAAAACAGTTAAAATGTCCTTCAACAAGTGTACAAATGCCTTGAGCAGAAAAGCTCATGTGAGTACTCACGTTTGAGTCTCAAAGCTCTGATTTCTCTTGGGAAAAGTTACAAAGACATTCAAGTGAGTATTAAATACATTAATAATACTGTGTTCAGTGGTTATTTGGTAGGTTAGTGGACGCATGAATCAGTTTACAGTTGCTAATAACAGCAGAAACATTTCAATCTGTATCAGTTTTGTCAAGGATTCTGTAAAGTAGTCGTATTATTTCTACAGGACATTCAAGTCATTAGACAGTTAATGGTTTCCCTGGAAACTGGCCTAATAAAATTCATTTAAACCATCAAAAAAACTCTTTGCATGAGAATGAAATCAGTCACTACTCGTCAGTCGTCCTCAGCCGCGCTCCATCTCTCTCACCGGCTGGTAAGACAGATATAGAGAAGAGGTTGAGGAAGTGGGGTCAAGCACGCTACGGCGTTAGACCAAATCCACAAAGTGAGAGTAACACACAGAGAGCAGCTGCGTCAGGTTGTAACCACCATAACGTGAGTGCAGAGGTTGCTGTTGCTCTCATTTTCAGTTTTATTTAGAGGAGCAGGATTTTGAATTCTGGGTTTAACAGGAAGCCAATACAGGAGAAATCTGCTCTCTCCTTCTAGTCCCTGTCAGGACTCTTACTGCAGCATTTTGGATCAGCTGAAGGATTTTCAGACAGTTTTTAGGACTTCCTGGAATACAGTCGTCCAGCCTGGAAGCTCAGTGTCATCTAGTGGGAGCTGAGAAGGAAAAGCAGCCGAGCTGACAGGATCACGCACTGCAGAGCTCAGTGAGTGAGATCAGAAACTCTGCTGGTACTGACAGGTGCAGCTCCTCTCTCCATTTAAAACATTCACAGCAGCCAGACTTCAACACAGAACACTACAGCGCCCCCTGTAGGCGCTCTGTGTTGGTCAAAAATCACGTCCCATCAGTGGGTCATCAGAAAAGACATCAAAAGGAAGAACTCAATAAAAGCAGAACATTTCTGAGACTAAATATTTAATAAAAATAATTTAAAAAATGGTCTACAGGTATTGACACCGATGGACTAAACAGTCTCTCAATATTTTTGCTCAGTAAATGGAGAGCCATGTTTCCTTGCTTTACTGCACCAGCTACTTTATCATTTTTATTCAATATTTTATAATTTGATTAACGGTCTCTTGAAAACTTTCTGCTTTCATTACAACAGTAGGTTAAGGTAAAAGCCTAAATGATAAATGAGTGTAGTTTTCAGGAGAAAGCAAAGACAAAGGCCACAGTCTGATCACTGTTCTTGTGTTTTCCTCTTATTATGGAGTCTCAGGTGGTGTAACTGTCTCCATTTATATTACAGCACAGCATATTTACATGTTCAACTGCTGTTGCTGTGCCACATGCAGGCATAAAAACATGAGCTTTTCTGCTTTTACACTCACTACTTTTCTCCGCTGTGCATCATGACAAACATGCTAGAGGATTTTTACCTGAGCCGCTGCTGAACAAAACACAACACACACAACATTACTATCACTCTTTAAAGCAAATGGACTCAAATGAGCTGACTGGAGGGAACGGCCACTGAAACACGTTTTAATAGTGGGACACTTTGTACGACGCAGAACGTTGTAAACTCTGAGTCACAGAAAACATTTTTTAAACTAAAATGAACCGTCTGAGAAACAGTAAGGTCATTATGAATGTGCTGGCAGCAACAAAGGTGGACAGGGCCACGTTCATCACTGTGCAGCCTCCTGCCTTCTTTTAACTACAGTCTGTAAACACGTGTGAGCTGAGGAGAGCGGCTGCTGCACGTTTGGGAGAGGACCGGTGTCCCGCTCTGGTCAGTCCTGGCTCTGCTTTCATGACACACTAGATGTTCTCAGTTGGTGAACAGTTTGGGCTGCAGGCAGGCCAGCTCTGCAGACGGACTCCTCTACAATGAGCCAGCATGGCTCATCGATGCCGTCTGCTTCCCTGAAACACGTGGATGGAACACCTCTACAGCTCTAAAACCTGTATGTACTTTCACACACTGATGGAGCCTTTCCAGATGTGCCAGCTGCATATCTGGAAAGGCTGTCCACAGGCACTGATGCAACCCCACCCCACATCTGGCTTCTTCTCTGCATAATGGAGCTTTATCCTGCATGTGTGGATGACACGCAGAGCTGTGAATCAGCTCCATCATTACTGTCCGTGATGACATGTTCACAGTGAGGAACATTATTCTGAACCTGCAGTTTTCTGCAGACTGATGGACTCTGTCCACCTTTACTTCTGAGGAACTCACCTCTTTCAACGTGTCCCTCCCTGTTACCAGCTGATTAACTGTAAATTCTTCCTCCAGCTGTTTCTGCTTTGAACCTCTGATCGTTCCAATCCAACATCCCAACTCTTTGTGAGGTGTTGCTGCCGTCACACCCAAAATCAGCTCGTATTTTTCTTAAAATGATAGATTATCTCAGTTCAAAGATTTGTGAAACATATGGCTTTTGAGTTGGATTTGTCCAATAAAGCAAGCTTTGGCACAGATTTTAACTGGTCTTTATCATTATGTTCTCACTAAGTTAAGTATTAATAGAACCTGAGGCCATTATTTACTACACCGAATGGATTTTCTGCTGTAACTTCCTTATGGACAGTTAAGGACAATTACTTTTTTTTTTTTTTGAATCAAGGATCTTGAGACTATTTCATGTCACCTGTTTGTACCAGAACTTCACTACATCTTCATCTTGGTGATGACAGATGGGATGGGATGTTTGCGAGGATGTTAACAGTAGACCACTGTGGCTTGTTCCCTCCCAACAGCTGATGAGACACTAAGCATAAGATTTCAGGACAACAGAAAACACGGCAGAACCACAGCAGCTGATCTTTGTTAGCATGAGGAAACACGCAGCACTAAAGAACGCCAAACGCAGCCTGTTAATCAGGAAAACAAAAACAAGTCAGCAGAAATTATGCTGGCTGATGCCCCTTCATCATCATCCTCCTCCTCTGGGTTTACCTCAGGCGGGATATCTGAAGCACAGCACTGAGCTGCAGGATTTCCCACTAAAGTAAATTTCACAGTAAAAATAAAAGCTGTAGTTATTCTAACCAGACCTGCTGAGCATGTGTGGCCTACATGACTCAAATCTAAGACGTGTAGCAGCTGCTGTGGTTCACACTCGGTGTGCCAGAGCTTCTGTGGTGCTTTACACTGGATATTACTACTAAACCGAAGACTGGAGGATACTTACTGCGGTTTAGCGCCTGCTATCAAAAGGACCTGGATACACTCCAAGCTACCTGACCGAGCTGCCTTATGAATGGGAGCCTCACCAACAAAGTCCTGAAAACACAACGTAAACTGTAAGGTTTGAGATATGAATGAAGCTGTTAGAATAGCACAAGCCAACTGTGTTATAGACATGCAAAAATGACACTAATATTACTGACCAATCGAACTCTAGGAGACAATATCATAATATGAAAATGTTCACAGTCACAGGACTGCAGCTGTGGTGACACTGCTCAGATTATTGTGCACTGCTCTTTTGAAATAAAAGGTGACCAGCAGCAGTGAAAGCTCCTGCCCTGTCGGCCCACGCCTGGGCCACTGATGGAAGAGCTCGGGTCCATGAGTACTGCTGGCACTGTGAACTCTGCATCCATTTCTAATGATCTTTTCAGCTTTGCTGCAAGTACAAGTTCAGTCCCAAAACCTTACCATGACTACAAGTACATATTTAGTGTGAACAACGCTGGAGACACTGACAATAAAATGAACTTCATCTAACTTATGTACAGCAGATGCATAAACCAGAGGTCCCTAGATTCAAATATTCAGTGATAACACTCATAGATGCAAACAGCACCACATTAAGCATTAAATACTACACAATAGGTGAGTTTCCACACACTGACCTGCTTGTTGACGTCAGCCCCAGCCTGAGTGAGCCACACCACGCAGTGAGGATGTCCTCCGAATGCTGCAGTGTGTGTTGGAGTCTGATTGAATCGGCTGGTCACCCTGTTCACCTCGCAGCCCATCTCCACCAGGTGCATCACGCACTCCAGCTGTGCCACATGCCAGTAACAAATACAAGAATCACAGTGACACACTGCTCATGTATGTCACTGCTGCAGATCTCAGAGGAGACCTCTGCACTGACGCACTTTCATTGTAAGAAATCTCCAACAGTTCTCCTTGTATATCACCTGAGTATTGTACAGCGTGCTGTTCTCAAAGCAGGCTTCAGCTGACTTTGGTTGTTAGACATATTTAAAAATCCCACCTAAGGTCCGCTTACAGGGACGTATAAGCAAAAAGTGTAAGTACATCCAGACACTGCTTAAAACATGTGCCCAGTAAGTGTTTGGAGATATTTCAAGGTGGCTGAAGAGACGCTTCTAGCAGAGCTTTGGTAAAGACAGTGATATAAAATGAAGGAGATCAGAATCGTACGAGAAGTAATTAATCATCTAATAAAATAAAATAAAAAAACAGAGCAAGTTTTTATATTTCTAGAGAACAGAGGCTGTTGCGGCGTCGCAGGCTTCGTGTTTGTTTTGAGCCGATTTTGGCGCCTAAAAAGCGATTGGCTCCTACTGAACCAATGAAAACCTCCAAACACGTCAAGTTTTTTTTTTTTTGTCTTTAAAAAAGCTTTGTTGTACGCCGGTACTCAGACTGTTTGGGCCAATCAAACACAGTAACGGAGCGCGGCGAAATATTAAAGAGGAAAAAAGCTTTTAGCTTGATTATGAGCGCTGTCCGCCGCCATGTTGGAGTTTAAACATATAATACACACAGTGTGGTTACAGTTCACAGCAGCAGGCAAAAGTGCACACCTATTTTAACCCTCTTTCGTGTTTCATGGACACCACTATTGTGGTGATTGCATGCTAACCTGTCCATAGTGAGCAGCCCAGTGAATGGGAGTCCATCCATAGAAGGAGTCCTCGGCAGTTAGATGGATGTGGTTTGACAGCTGCTGTAACAGAAGGACCAGAGCCCCAACATCTCCATCCCGGCAGGCGCGGTGCACTGGGAAGCGGCTCACAAACACGTCATCCCCGGAGAAGCGGGCTTCTAGTCCCCCAGACATGAGTGAGCTGAGAGAGGGCAAACGGAAGCGCTTGTCTCCACCGCACCGGTCCCACGGAGCACACTGAAGAAGTTCAAACACAAAGGAAGAGCCCAGCTCTCTCGCAGGCCGTAAAACCCGGACTGGAGCCCGCCTCACAGCTACGTCCCGTGTGTTTGGGGCGGTCTGCGCTAAAAAGCGGCCAGGAACAGGTCCTCAGTCCTTTGACTCACACCACTGGTGAGCATCTTTATGTGTCCAATATATTCAAAAACATTGGTGATGTGGCACTAAACAACTCAAACCTCTGTCTGTGGATTCAGAAACATTTCTTAGCTAACGTGCTAGCTCTGCTAGCTGTGTAATAAACTGAGTGCTGGTCTCTGTGACCCCAGAAGCAGACTCACCAACCAGCAGTAACATGGCAGCCTTATCAGGCGGGAAAAAGACGAGCCAAAAGGCAAAGGTAAGACACCCAGCCAGCCCCGGACGAACCTGCCTGCTGTTCCTGCTAATCAGGAGAACAAAGACGGCATCTTTAGCTTTGTCCTCGTCAGACCGGCTGGAGTCCAAAGACTGGGCCTCTCAGTGTTCGATGAATCTGTGATAGTGGTTACTACAAGTACAGCGTTAAAACGCGTACCTGGCTAATAAAAGTGGGACTTTTTCAAGCCAGCAGCTAAACCTTTAACCTTGTTTTAATTCAAATACAACTATCTGAGTGACAGCCATCTTTAGACAGTGTGCTCAAACCCCGAGATGACACTGTAGACTTACATTATAAAACTAAAAATGTGGGCTGTGCATAATTTCAATGAAGAAACTACAGGAAGTGTCTCTGCTCTGTCGCCAGCTTCTTCATAAAGGAGACACTGTAAAGTCTGTCTGAACTTAATTAAGTTAAACCAGTAACTCAGCAGAGACCTCTTAAATGATGGTGATGATTTAAAACTCAGAGAATCAGTGCACTGAAGCTGGTATTGCAGAACATGGTCGGCCAACACATACCTAAGACTTTCCTTCTGTGTTTTCTATTCATTTGTCCCCATTGCTTATTTCTAGGCCATCCTACAGACATGCTTCATTGTGATAGCAGTTTACACTGAGCCCTTATCACACTCTGCCTGGTCTCGAGTGCATATTTAATAGTTTCCTTGTCTGTCTATGGATTACTTAGAATCTAAAAAAGCACAATTAAATGAGCGCATCTGTGGCAAAGAAGGATGCAGTCTTTTTCTATCTTTTTTTCTTCCAGGGTGGCTTTATCCGAGTGAGGAAGAGAGATTTAGAGAAGTTGACCACAGAAGTCATGCAGCTTAGAGAGTTCCTGCCCAGAGTTGTGAATGGGGATCTGATGGAGATGCTGCATAAAGCCCGAGCAGCTCAGACAAGTATGCTCAACTCCACTCTGATCCTGCTGTAAACACGAGGGTGTTGTGTGTATCACAGAGCAGAACATATACAGTTAATGTATAAACCTGAAGGCTTGTTGAAGACATCCAGCTACAGAGAGACAGAGTTGTCTAATGGTCAGTGGAGCCAGGTTTGTTTAACAGCCCTCACAGGTGATAAGGAAAGCCAGGTGCACCTGCTTTCTCATTAGCCTCATTTTATCTTCTACTCTGACCCGAGGCTGACCCAGTAAATATACAGCACTGTTGATCTAAGAAGCTTGCAAAGAAAAGCATCTGGACTTTAAGTTTCTTGAAGACATTTCACCTCTCACCCGAGAAGCTTCTTCGGTTCTAAGAGAGTCCCCGGTGGGACCCTAGTGGGAGTTGACCCCCTGCTGATCATGTGTCTCACCACATGAGTCAAGGTGTGAAAAAGGGTGTGGGTCATTATCAGCAGAGGTTTCGGGTGAGACCATCGTGAGACCTTGCTTCACCAATTCACCTGACCTGTTGAGGTCAACTGGCAAGATGTGAGTGGTTGTTAAGGTGCCTGGGAAGGGATCTCCAAACTGGATTGTAGGTGGCAGACAACTGGTATTGTGAGCCACCTGGGACTCTCCACCAGTTTCTTCAAACATCTTCAAGAACCTTAAAGAAGTCCAGTTGCTTTTCTTTCCAAGCTCCTTAGGTTACCATGACCTGCACAGGCATATAGCACTGCTATTCACGAAGGATGTTGTCTCACCACAGTATGTTGTGGTAATATAAGAAGAATTGGGTCGTGTCTTTTTTTGGAAGACATTGCACACCACGCCGAGCTATGCCAGGTTCCCAGCTTTCAGCAGTTTGGGGTGGGGGTACAAAAATAGTATTTCCTGCCTGTCAAACTAGTGAATATGTGGTATTTCCACAAATTCTCCTAAAGACATGGAGACAGTATCTTGGGTGCTGTTAGGTGCCTGGTGTCCTCACCTGCTGCTGTGCCCGGCTGTTTGTCACCCCCGCTGCTTTCCACTGGACCATTCTTCTGAGAGCAGCCCGATCTGCCAGCATCCTGGCCTCCGCCTGCCACGGCCTGGCTCTAGGGTGGTGCTCCCCGTCTCTCTGGCTCTGGCACAGAGGCTAACTTGCTAACTAGCTGCTTGTGCTCCGACATGGCGACCGTGAAATATGTCCCGTCGGCTCTGCTGGATCTCTGCCATCACCTCGCTCCTGGATGATGATGATGTCATCAAATCTCTCGTGACACTGAGCATGCTCCTTGATGTCCTCTGACAGGCGCAGACGTCATCGCGACAAAGCTGAGAAGCGCTCTTTACGAACCCCGCCGTACTCTAACCAGCCGCCTGCTGTTTCCATGCAACCTTTGAAAAACACGAACAAAAAGCCAGCTCAGCAAAACATCACGTGTGATTTAAAAGTCTAAAACGAATCAGTCATCACATGTAAGGTTTTTCGTTTCCTCTCTTTGTGACATCTTCCTCCAACTGTCACACGCGTGTTTTTCCCGTCGCTCCTCCTCGATAGCGCTGCAGAGATGCTGAAATATCAGCACCACCGTGAATGCATCACGGGGATGATAAAGGTTGTGCTGAGGCTGCAAACCCCCGAGATGTCATTTATCTTTCTCACTGACCTGCCTGCATGGTAGACGCTGCACTTAAGGTTTTTCACCCATTTATCTGGGTAAAAACCGTCATTGACATTAAAAATGTCCTTTTCAGGAGAGCTCTAGCACTGCGCCAAATATAAGGTGACAGCTCTATAAAGGTATTTGAAGTGACCCAAAGGACTGGTCTGATTATCTGTGTAGGTGCTCAGTCATCCAGCTCATGGTGGTCTAAGGAGCCTGGAAGAAGGCGCCTGAACTTCTTTAAATTTCCTTTAATATCTTTGTCTAAGCAAAGAGACATAAAAAAACGCAGGGAAAAATCAGAAATCACTTTTTGGCACGACAGCATTTCGGATTCTTCTGCCCACTCGACCCTGTTTACCACCCCCAGAAGCCCCAGCTTGTCCTCCTCCACACGCCTCCTTACCCATACTGACTCTCACAGCTGCCCCTTTACTGCAGAATGTATGCCACTGTTAGACTGCTCCAGCAGCACGCAGCATATCATCTAAGAGGTCCCACACTGGACCTGAGATGTGCCCTGTATTGACCTGTCCATCTCTGAGCACTATGCTGTCCCTTTTCCTCTTCCTTTACAGGAACATCAAGTCCGTTACTACATGACACCTAGTTCACATCTGTGGGAGATGCACACACAGACCACACAGTGTGCTGTGTGTAAGACGCGGACTTTTAAGTTGCATACTGCCATTCACTGCTTAGACTCCATGGCCCCTAATATCATGTCCTCCCCTGGTTCACCTGTGTGCTACACTCCATGAAGGGCTCAGGCCTCAGTGTCCCCCACTAAAGAAGACTCGTTAACTATTAACTGGTTGTTTTGTCCCTGTGAAAATGAAAAGAATTACAAACCCATAGAAGGTCCAGAAACCCAGGACCACCGCAGTGAAACCCTGTCTCTGCTTTCTCATGGTAAACACTCACCGCCACCATGCGTGTCATAAATCACGATTCTCAGCCACTTATTCAGTTTAGGGTCTCAGGGGTTGGGATTAGAGGCGGTTATACTCCGGAGAGGTTGCCGGCCTCTTACAGGACTGGGAGATTATGACATAATCAAAATGGGACCAAAACTCTACCTTAAAACTGACAAAGTTTCATATTGTGCAAAACTAGTGTTAGAAACATTACATAAGAATATCTGCTCTCAAACTGTGTGTGTGTTTAGTGAAGGAGCAGATGAGGCAGGAGTGTCTGCACCTGCAGTCTCGACTGGATGCTGTGCAAACTGAGAGTCAAAAAGAGAAAGAGGTGAGAGCGACAGTCAGACCTGAAAATGGACTCATAACAATAACATGAAAATATTTCTGGTATCCCACTGAGGAAACTGGACTTGCTTGATGAATTTGGGCTTGTCTTGCTTTAAGCCATGCTGTCATTTATTACTTGTTGTATGTGACACTGCACTGAATCCACGTGAATGGATGTTCAGGAAAAGCTGCTGTTACGTGAGCAACTGTGGCAGAGCAGAGTGGAGCTGCAGCAGCAGGCAGACTTCTGCTCTGGTCTGGGATCTGCTGCCTGCAGTCTGCTGTGGAGCTGCTCTGCCAAGGAGGACACCGTCTCACTTTGGCTGGCTGATGTGAGTCATGTTCAGTCTTTTCTGTCTCTGTGTGTGGACTTGGACTTGTTTCCCTGTAACAAAAACCCCAAATATGGCTACAGGGATACATGTTAGTGGTCAGTAGCGTTTGTATAAAGTGCAGCCACAGCTGAAAGTGAAACAGTATTCAATACATGAACATCAGATCCCAGTTTAATCCCAGGAGGAGACACAAGTGTTTTGGGAATGGGCTGCAGCCAGAACAAATATCTGCCTTTAAAAAATCAAAAATCATTTCCACAGTAACAAACTTGTCCCAGCATGCACAATAATTCGTTTGACTTGCTTGATCAAACCAACACAGTATAATTACAAAATGACCTTCTGACCACTGTGTTGTACATCTTTAGCTGAAACAATAAAATATGTTGTTTAAAGTGTTTGATGCAAAAGAAACATGGCTCCATATGTTTTGGTCGTTCCACATAATAATTTTATGCAGTGCAAACAAAAGAGCATCCTCTCTGCTCCTTCTCTTCTCTCTCCAAACTAAATTGGCTCCATGTTTTGTTGGTCACTGAGACATGATCTAACAGTATTTGTAACAGCAGATGTTAATGCTGCTGGATTGTGTGTGTGTGCTTGTGCGCACTTCAGGGGAAGCTGCAGGCCTTCCTTGCTGTAGCTGCTCAGACTCTCGAGAGCTTTGTCACGTCTTTGGATGAAGAGGAGAAAAGTCAAACTGAGGACTACAACTCCCACGAGCACCAGTTTGTGCTGGCAGTGGCTGGGACCATTACTAGTGAGTCTGAAGCTTCTAGCAGTCAGAAAGGATGTGTCGAAGCACATTTTCTTAGAACCTCCATCAACACGAATAACTACTTTTCTTTGTTTCTTATCAATCAGACGTAGCAGCAGTAACGCAGGGGCGGGACTTCCTGTCAAGCTCAGCGCATGTCTTGCTGGACACTTTGATGAAACTTCTCAAGTTGATGAAGCCTGGTGTCTTCCCCAGACTGAAAGTGTATGTGGATCAACCTCTTTGTCATTAATATGTATCAGGATTGAATAGAGTTAACAAGAACGTGACACAATGTTTGATCCATGAATCATAACAGGATCAAACCTACTTTTACTTTCCTCTAAAGCAGTCATTTGCAAAGTAAAATTCCTGCATTTTTCATTCAGTAATATAGATTTTAATTTGAAACCATCAGTGAGCCTCAGTGTTGGTCAGCTGTACTGACTTTATTCACAACATAGTTTTCAAAAAGTCTGCGCACTGTGTGAAATGTAAGTGAAAACGGACTTTATTTGAGTTAGATTTTGTAGTGTGGCAGTTAACAGTAATGCTATGAGCTAAACGTACTCGCTCCATTTTAAGATCTTCTCTGGTATAAACATCAGTATAGTATAATTATATACTCATCAGTTCATCAGTCTAAGTCTGCCAAGATGAATGATCCCATTTATAACCAGTAAGGTCAACAATGTTTATTAAAAAGCTGATAACGGCTGGAATCTGGTTTCCAGAGGGTTGTAGGTCCAGGTTTCCATGCAGTTCCAGCTGCTGTAATTGTGAGTGACTATTGGCTTCTCATTCTGTACAATATAAAATCCATGTAACAGTTTGTAGAAGAGTTTGGGCTGCAGGTTTTGTGCCTCCTTTGTCATCATTCTTATCCCTCAGCTATAAAAGGCTGAGTATTGTTGTCGCCCTGCTGGGCAGCATGGACACTTTGACGTAACATAAGCTTTTCAAACTGATACAAAGGCGTGTCTAAAAACTTGATCTGTGTTCTGATGTCTCTCCTTGTTTCCTGAGCTCCCTTCTAGCATTGAAGTTCTAACATTTTATTAAGACAAACAACATAAGTAGTTCCAACACAGATTAAAGCTGCTGCTTCTCCACGAGGATTGGAGCCATTTGATATGGTGCAGCCACCTCACTGGTACCCTTCATATGTGAGATATTTCAGAGATGTCCAGCTGGGATGTCTCTCAATTGGGAATGCCTCGGTGTCCTATGATAAGAGCTGAAGGATGTTCAGTGGGAGATGGAGGTTTGGGCATGTCTGCTCACACTGTTGCCCATGCTGGCTGCACCCTGATCATCAGCAGCACGTGGATAGAAAGATGCAGATTCTGTTTTCATTGACATATTAGTAGAAAGTTCAAGTGATCATAGCCAGAATCAGACAGGTTATGTCAAGCGACACTGCAGAGGTTCTTGTCCATGTATTTGTGTCTTCACGTATTGATTATTGTAGCGCTCTCCTTTCTGGGCTTCCAAAGAAACGTTTCAGAGGTCTACAGATGGTGCAAAATGCAGCTGCTCGCATTTTAACAAGAACTGGGAAATTTGAGCACATTACCCTGTTCTGAGATCTCTGGCTACCTCGTCAGGTTCGAGCAGATTTTAAGGTCCTGCTGCTCACCTACAAGGCTTTAAACGGACTGGCACCTTCATACCTCTCCGACCTGTTACACCTTCATGTTCCACCCCGTGCTCCATGTGTTGAACACACATTTGTGTACAGGTCTTAATTCTGTGGCTTTTAGTTTTAAAATTCTTACTGTTTTTAACTTGTATTGTGTTTTACGTGTACTGCTATTCATCGCTTTTATTTATTCATCTTTTTAGTTATTATTATTATTATTATTATAGCGACCAAGAGTTTGTAATGTTTGTGTGTGGTATGTGTGTTAGTAAAAAGGGACCTACTAAAGTAAATACCTGTAATTGCAACAGTGTGCAGAGCTCATACGACCACAATGAAACCCACAAACTTGACGAACATCATAGTTTCACAGTGCTGACCAGCCACCACTCGCTGGAATTTTATTCAACTTCTTTTTTTAAAAGCTCTTAAAAGGGATCTGAATGTGTTGATATGTTGTGGCCACTAGATGTCAGTGTTTCTCTGCAGTGTGGACTGCTGTTCACTACGGTGATGCTTTGCTGCAGGTTGATGCTGATGGCGCTCTATAACGTGAGCATCAGTCTCAAAGGACTGAAGTACCTGAGTGAGAACCAAGGAATCCTCCCTCTCATCTGGAGCCTGCTTGATGGTAAGCTGCTGCATGCTCCAACAACAACAGTGTCTGCCCATCACTCACAGACACTGTGCAGACACTGTGCTCTAGCTCTAGCCTACAACCCGTCTCAAGTCTAACCTTCAATGACACTGATATAGTTAATTGAATAAACTGTCAGTGTCACAGACTGTGTATTCCAGGATCTAATTTGTGTGTCTGTAGACGGACACTGGGAGGTGTGTCTCCACTCCCTGCGTCTCCTGCAGTCCATGTTGTTAGAGGACGATGTGTTGCTCCTGTTGGGCTCCTCGCTCCTGGATCCAGACCTGTGTGCTGGCGTCAGCAGGCTCGCTGCCAGCACGCAGCCAAGCCTGAGACTGACCGCTCTGCAGACCTTGGAGGACCTCCAGGCCCTCCAACAGGTACCACAGTATGATGAGCCCTGCTTCCCTGCTCTTGCAGTCATTGTGTTTACCACACTAACTCTGTCAGGACAGAAATGAGGACTTGGTATGTGTTCAGGTTAACTTCACCTGTTTTGCTTCTTTTGTTAGCATCTGAGTCTTTCACTGCTACTTTTCTTCACTCCTGGTAATTTATCACATAACAGTTAGTGAAAGCACTAGTTAGTGTGTTTTAGGTTCAGCTGTTAGTCTCTGTTTTGCTGAATAGAGAAGCAACTGCACTGATGTCTCACACGGGCAGATCTAAAGTCTAAAGTGTGATTGTGCACTGCATGCAAATGTACACACTTGTCCCTTCTCACATCACCGTGAGATCCATCCCTGACCTTTCTGAGCACAGACTGTGACATGGTGTGTTTCCAGGGCCGGGCCTGCAAACAGAGCCGTGTGTGACGAGGGAGGACTGGAAGTGAAAGAAGAGCCTTTCTCACTGCATTGTTCACCGTTCAGCTTCTATGTATGTTCACACTGCTGTGCATTGTTAGTGCGTAAAGTGCATGTAGATCTGCATTGTTAAACCTGTCCTAGTAAAGATGTTTGCAGTGTGTCTGTGTCGTGTCAGTACAGCAGAAGCACAGGACTGAACTGCTCTGAAGGTCTTCTGCACTGATCTGTTCTCTGTGCAGTCACCCCCACGCTGCACACACTGAGCTGTATCCATGGACTAAAGGCACGAGCAGACGTCACTCACCCTCTGTAAACTCTGCTAAAATCGCTTCACTGAAATCATTGTTATCTTATAGAAACTCTCTCTGTTCTTCCTGATTCATCAAAACAAAGTGTGAGCTGATAAGAAGAAGGGCAAAAGGAGTAAGACCACACAGGGGTTGCATTTTGTTAATTGTACAGCTTTATTGCTTCTTTAGTATGGACTTGAATAGTGAGCAGATATCCACTGAACAAAGCTTAGACTTCAGTACAGGATATATGTGAGACAAAGGCTTCAGAGGAAGAACATGAATGGGAGAAACCAGGGCTGGTACAGAACATGCCAGGCGTGTTTGTTTCAAGCTCAAAGCCTGTCAGAGGACTGCTCTGAAACACGCTGGGCCATGTGAGTGTCTCCAGATGACTTCTCTCTTTAAAAACTCCAGCGCCTCTTACTCGACGGCCGATTTTTGTTCTACTTTAAACAGTGATACTAATGAGTTAAGAAGTAACTATAGAAAGAGAAGCAGGGAAGACACAGATATCCTCTAAGGAAAGGGGAAAGAAGAATTCTGGAGTCGTCCATCCCAGTTGATGCTGGTTATTCACGGGGCTGAGCTCCTTCAGTGCCCCGGGTCACCCACCAGCACTTGGCCTCTAGGAGGAGGCGGCAGCGTTGGGCTTATCGTCACGAGTCACAGGGATGCTGCGCTCGCTGCGGCCAGACTCGCTCCCCCCGCTGACCTTTGGTCCGGTCAGAGTCAGCAGACCGTCAGCTGACAAGGTGCAGTTGATGGATGATTGGTCAACGCTAGAGGGGAGGCGGTAACGGCGATGAAACTCACGGGAGATGTAACCGTGGTCGTCCTGAAAAACAGCAGTATTGATGCCATGAAGCCGTTGTCAGTCCAGGGAAAGCTTCACTCAGCTCACTCTCACGAGAGAGCGAGCACACACCGCTTCCTGCTAACTGCTGAGGGTTTCAGCCTTCAAAGTAAGAGACCCACCCAGCTCTATTAAGACGGGTGACAAACTGAGTGGAGTTGTTGTGAGCCAGGATAAGTTAGTATTGTGTGTTAAATGTCTATTTAGTCTTTTCAGTCCAACATGACTTGTTTTTCCTCTTTTCATTTCCACTAATAACACAAAATAAAATGATAATGTCCAGGCTAGAGGACACCTAGCTACACACCTATTACACCCCATAACAACACTGAAGGCATCTTCATGTGATCAAATACATCTTTTTACCTTTCCTACATATTACAGGGAACTTTCTCACAGTCTAACATAAACAGGTTTGTATGTCTGAGCACCGTGGTTACGTACGTACGTGTGGTTTGTTGCTACATCTCTGATCAGTGATCTGACTCGTGTTGGAAAATCCCTCAGGAAGCCTTTACGTCCTATGAGTCTAACTCACTCACTCGTGGTGTGTGCATCAGAGAGGAGGACTACCTGTCTTTCTCCATGCTTGCCCTGGATCTCCACATAGTCGTCAGCGACCTTCACACTGAGCTCATCGGGAGAGAAGTGCTTGACGTCCAAGTAGACTGTGAACTTATCCCTGTCAGATCTCACCTGAGGGAGACAGACACAGAGAACATCTCTTGACCTTAACTTCTGAAACTTTAGGTCAACATCTTCATTTCTTGACTCTACGTTGTATGGAGCACAGTAGATGTTAGCTTTCAGTCTAACTAAACTCAAGACAAAATACAAGTATGTATTAAACAAGAGATGTACGCCGTCTATCCTCTAATAACCACAGAATATGAGACTAAATCCATATTTTTTACCTCTGAGATCCCAGAGTTGGAAAAATCCAAAACGTTGCGGAAGAGTGACTGTCTGTAATAGGGGCTGATGGTGGAGGCGGCGTAAGGGAAGAGGTCGTAATCAAACATGCCCTCTCCAAAAAACTGGTCAAAGAGTCTGGCAGGGTAGACAGAGCCCAGGGCACGTCTGAACCAGGGGTGCTGGATGGCAATATCCATAGCAACTGAAGACAGTCTGGTCTACTTTGGCTTGGTGGGGAATCCAGCAGAGGAAAAATGGAGATGAGGTAAGAATGGGAGAACGGTGGCAGTAAAGCAGTGGCTGTAGAAGGCTTTCAGAGTGCTTTGCTCCCCTCTCTACAGCTGCCTCCTCTTTATATACCTGAGAGCCAGAAAGAGAGGCTTTAGCCACGATCCCTCTGGAATGGCATTATCTCAGCATGGTGGGTTGGGCCCTGTCAGCAGAATCAGGGTTGAGGATGGGGGGGCACCACTAGGTCCAGTCCCTGCTGGGACGCAGCGGTAGTCACATCAGACACCCGGGGCTGCCAAAACAAACTGTGCTAGACGGAGAGGAGGAGGGGAGAGACAATGAGCTCAGGAAGCCAACTAAAGACACACAGGGATTTCACCTGTGTGACAATGCATCACACACATACACGTAGATCTGTTCTGTCAGTCAGTCGGTGACATAATGCTGTGGTATTGTTCTGCCTGTGTGTTTGGATGACGGGCAGATTTAGTAACAATGCAGTCCAGAGTCAATGGAACAACAGCTGACAGAGAAATGTGAGAAAGGAAGTGTGCCCTTCAATTCCAGCATTTTACAATGAGGGGGAAATAAAACCGGTCTGGACCCCAGCAGGCCTCGCAAATTCTTCCCAAGGTCGGACCATCAGTACTGAGAGAAGCTGCATGTCATACTCTACAGTCCTCAATTAGCAGGTTAAAGTTCACAAGAGTAGGACTGAACAAGTATGGCTTGAAGGGCTTCTAGGAGAAAGCCTCTTCTTTCTATAAAGAGCATGGCAGCACAGCAAAATCCTGAGGAACAATCAATCCATTTATTGATAAGCACATTTAAAAACAACAGGTTGACCAAAGTGCTGTAGATAGTAAAAAGTAGCTCGAACACACACAAAGAACAAAACAAAACTCAGTCACGATCAAAAGCTAGAGAGTAAAAATGTGTTTTCAAACGGGTTTTAAAAAGTGTTGGAGAGAAGTTTGGGTGCAGCAGAGGCCCGATCTGTGTTTCCTGTTTCCTGTCAGCTGGCCTGAGAGTTCTCTTTGGAGTATTATTAGTTATCAGATCAGAGAGGTATGATGGCGCTAATCCAGTTAGAGATTTAAAAACAAGCATTAAAATCAATTCAACAACGTACTGGAAGCCAGTTTAAATGAGCCAAGACTGGGGAAATATGGTGTGTTTGGTCTGTGCAAGTGTAGATGTTTGGCTGCGATGCACCAACACAAGCACCTGTCAGCGTGGTGAATGTTTGCAGCCACACAACCTGTCCAACAACTAAAGCGTCTGATGTCTCAGTGTTGGTGTTGAAGACGGAGAAACTGTTTAAATTATGCAGTAGAACAACTATATGACCAAGTTCGGTTTTTTGTCAGCCATATTTGTGTTACTCATGTTGATTAGCATTAGCCGACTTCTTGGCTAATGCTAACTGAATGACCAGACCAGGGATTGGTCAGTCCTAGACCAACGTCATTATGATGCAGCACCATGAGTGATGGTTAACTTTCAAAGGGCTGGTCAGTAAGTTTTCTTTTTTGCTATTTGATTTAATTTCTTTCTGTTTTGTACGGCGCATAACTCGGAGCCCCTCTGATGACATGGTCCCAAAAATCAAAACATTGTGCCCACAAAATACTACTTCGTGGGTATGAAATATGTATAACGTGCGCACAAAATGCTTATCTGTGGGCACGAAGCAGTATTTTGTGGCCACGATTTATTGATTTTTTGGACCATGTCTCCGTACATAACAAATAAAGTAGTTTCATACAAATAAACCATTTGTGGTGTTGTTGCGATGTTGCAGAGCCTTATATATAAATGGCAGATGAAGTTCCTCATACTGGGTCTATTCTGCACGAGGTGATATTCGAGGACCAAGCACGGCGCTCATAAACAAGAGGCCTGGTCTTGTGCAGCATAAGATCAGTTTTGGCAGAGCGACGGTGAAAGAAAGTGAGACTCACACAAACAGAGACACAAATGACTTAAAAACATAAAGGGGTCTGGTCCCAATGTCCTCACACACTTTCAGTTGTTCTACTGTAATAGATAAAGTTGTGATGTGACAGAAGCCTTTACACAGAAATATACATTTTATCACAGTAAGGCATAGCTTCAGAATTCTAATTTATAGCTTCCCATGTCTGTTGTTTCTCCACCAGTGGCTTCCCGCTGCCTGAATGGGTCTAATCCCACAGGGCTTTGGCCAGCGAACACGGGGGCTTAGCCGCTCCATGCACCCACAGGCCAAGAGCAACTGGGCTGGGTAGCTGGGTTGGGATGTTTTGGGGGCAGTTTAGGCAGCTTGTTAGGGTTCAGGGTTGCTACCGGATGCAGATGTACTTGCACTGGCTGCATTTCAGCAAAGTCAGCATTCTGAGGGTTTTTTCAATGGTTCAGATAATGCCCGTGTTCTCATGTTTTCACAGCTCTGAAAAGCTGTTTTGGTCCACAAACTGGCGACTCATGCCCATATTCAAGAGTTTTTCATAAGAAAATAAAGTAGGTAGACACACTGATGTACCCTCATGAGCATCAGCTGAACACTATTGTCCTGCAGAAAGTAATGTGTTGCTACAAACATGGTGAGAAAGAGGCAATTAACAGTGGAAGAGACACAGACCATCATAACACTTATAAATGTCGGTCTGTCCTACAGAGAGACTGCAAGTCAAGGTGTCAGTGAGTCCAGTTTCCTTCAGCATCAAAGGCTCAGAAACTGTGACAGCAGGAGGTCTGCAGACCCAAAGACACGACTGAATCACAGGACAAGTTTCTGAGAGTTAACAGCTGTGTGATCAGCAGCTCACAGGACAACAGCTTCAAGCAGCTTCATAGTGGTCGTAGTGAGAAAGTCTCAGTTTCAGCTGTGAAGAGAAAACTTCAAGCTGCAGGTTTGACAGGACGAGTTGCAGCAAGAAAGCCCGAATAAGACAAAGAGGCTCGTCGGGGCCATGAAACACCGACACTGGACTACTGAAGACTGCAAGAAGGTTTTATAGGCTGATGGATCAAAATCTGAAACCTTCAGTTCATCACGCAGGATCTTTGTACACCGTCGAGTGGGTGAAAGGATTATTAGAAATATTAAAAATTAGATTAATAGATATTTAAGTTACATACTCTCTTCACAGCAAATAAAATGATTTGATGACAGGTCTTTAAAAACGAAATTAAACCTTTAAACACACACAGTGCACATTAACTTCTTGTCTTTAACATTTTCCATGTTTCAACCTGAGAACATTTTTTCTCACTCTCACTGTGTCACAAGCAGAGATGGGCAGTAACGTGTTACTGTAATCCGATTACTTTTTTCAAGTAACGAGTAAAGTAAGGGATTACTATTGCAAAAACGGTAATTAGATTACCGTTACTCTCCCGTAGGAACGCTGCGTTACTGCGTTACTAAAACCGTGATTTTTTGCGAGAATGTCTCATGACAGTGACGTAAGCGAGTGCGACGTTCGTGACAACAGCTGTGTGCAGATCAACAATGGATCATATATCGAGTGCAGAGAGAATATGAGCGTGCAGCGTTTAAAGCCTGGAAGTACTGACCTTACTTTGAGTTTGATTCCATAAAAAGTGACAAAAACATTAGTGTCCGCTGTGCGTGGGAAGAAAACTTCTTTTTACAGCGAAAAACTCACAGAGAAACTCGCGGATTCTTCCACTGACCGCGGCACACCTGCACCAGGGTAAACCTCCGCCTACCCCACTCCTGCTTTACAGGTGAAAATAGAGCAACAGGACCGCTGAGTCTTTGACTTTATTTATTTTCTGCTGTGTTTTACTTGCATCTATTTGAAAGACTGAGTGTAAACACAAAAAATATTTTATTTTATGTGCTGGAATGTGCAGAAAATAGGTTTAAATGTTAAACTAATTTCTTCCAGTCAGAGAATGTTGCATATAATTAAATTTTTGCTTGATGCATAAAGTTAAAAGATTAAAACTGATAAAACAAGTTTTAAAAAGAGACTTTTCCATTTGGTTACATTTTGTATGATGGATTATGCAGAAAAAGTAGAATTGGGCTGAAAGATCTATCACTTTATCACCTCTTCAGGTTGTAAATCGTGTTTTTAAAAAGTAACTAAGTAACTAAGTAATTAATTACTTTTGAAAATAAGTAATCAGTAAAGTAACGGGATTACTTTTTGGGGAAAGAAATCAGTAATTAGTTACTGATTACATTTTTCAAGTAACTTGACCAACACTGGTCACAAGTATTTCATCTAATCCGTACAGTACCACATTACAACAGTTATATTGTAAGGGTAAGGTTCTCCAACAACATCGTGTGCTCTGCTGCCCCCTACTGGACTTTCAGAATATTTTCTTACTTATATACTGTCAGAAAGTATTACTTTAATATATAAATAGGTACCCATCATCATCATCATCATTATTATTATTATTATTATTATTATTATTATTATTATTATTATCTCATATGTTGAAATATAAAAATGATCTCGTGGACTCTGGTGGTTCTGACATTGATTATTACATCGCTCTGGGAAAATAACTGGCTCTGCTCTCCATCACCTGAATAAGTGTGCTAGATGCACGGCTGCTTTCATTGGCAGGTCTCCAGCCCAGGCAGCTACACATTTTAATACTTTTTTTTCATTTCACAGAATTTTCCTATTATTTTAAATAGATATCAACACAATTACCAAAGCAGAATTAACACGTCTAACATAAAATGACATGAAACACCAATAACTGTGAATGAGGATTTTTTTGGATGAAAACTGTTTAGTTTCTTGTTTGTTTGTTTGTTTGTTTTTCAAATTAACAGCCACTCACGATTAGTCAGGGAATACTGGTTCATTCCTTGTGTTAGGAGCCTTTTTAGGCTTGAATCAGAATCTGAATAATTTGTTGTTCCCAGAGGAAATTATGTGGTCACAGTTGCTCCTGAACAGTAAGTCAAGGTCAAATTTATTTATATAGCACTTTTCAAACAGCCGAGGCTGCACAAAGTGCTTAACAATATGAAAATGGCATTAAAAAGCAACAATGTAAAACAATAATAACAATAAAAACAATAATAGGACAATAAAAGAATTAAAACAATAACTAAAACTAATTCAAATAAGACCAGAATGCCTGGGTCATAGTGTGTTAAAAGCCAGGGCATAGAAATGTGTCTTTAGTAAAGATTTAAATTGCTCAAGTGTTTGTGCAGATCTAA
>NW_005187613.1:282136-289848 GCF_000239375.1 Pundamilia nyererei
CACAAAGGGTAATATTACCCCCCTCCCCGTTTGCCAGGGACCTCAGTGATGGCTCTTTGGCCAATGACGTTACGGCCTCTTTGCCTTAGTTTCTGCAGGTTGAAGCCAGCCTCATCCAGGAAGAGGAACTCATGAGGCCATCGCATCCAACTGTAATATCCTCTGTGACAATAAGAAAGTGCACAGGTGTTCAGAACAACAGTCAATCAGATAGCGCAGGATTGTCCAGAAGTAATGTAGGCCACTGAGCAACACAGTATGTCTACTAACTTCTGTGAACATGTATACTTACTTGCACACACTCGTAACGCAGGTCTTTGTGTCGCGCAGAGTGGCGCTCAAAGGGAACCCCATAGACCTGTTTCATCCACGTCTTTTGGCGCCGGAGAACTCGGTCTATTGTGGCCAAGCTGACATCGTCAGTGTTCTCAAAGTTGACATTATCAGCAATGACTTTGTCTCTGATCTGCTGGAGTCTGATGAGGTTGTTCCCACGAACCATACCCACAATGAGGGTTTCTTGTGCCGCTGTGAATATGGCAACCCTCCCACCTCTATGTGGCTTTCTTTCAACTCTAAAGAAAGAAACGTGTTGTCACATGTGTTACAATACAGTCTGATGTGAAACCAATAGCCTACTTTCACAGGTTTGTAAAACTGTATTGTGACAAAGAAAGCGATCGAGTACCTGTTGTGTTGTCTGAACGCCCTGATAATGGTGGCAGTGGTGACCCTACTCAGGTTTGGACGGACTCAGTCCTGCTTCAGCCTTTGTCATGACACGGTCAATGACTGCTGCTCGCATCTCGTCTGTAATGATGGTGCGAGGTTGTCTTGCTCTCCCTCCTGGACCTTCCTCCTCCTCTTCCTCATCGGTCTGCTCCTCTTCCTCGTTGGCCTGCTCCTCTTCTTCCAGGGCCAGCTCTTCTCCCTCCTCTACATCGAATTCCTCCTCCCCTGACTCTGCCTTCATCCATGGTGTTCAGGCATCTTCAGCAGACTGTGCACTCTGAACTTGCTTTTATACATGTGGTCACAGCATTAGCAACAGGTGTCTTCACTTTTGAGTCGTTGTGTGTAATGAATGACGCCAGGTGTGTTCATTGTGTTCAGATCTTGCTGACTGTGGCAAGCATGTTGCATCACATGAGCTTTCATTTGAGAATATGAGCAGAGTTCTTTTGCAACTTGTGTTTTAGGAAAGATGTGTTTAGATTTATGACAGCGGAGGATTGTGTTCTGTGACTCGTGTCTTCATGTGACATGTGTTTAAGATATTGGTAAGTGTGTGAAGATTTCCGTGGTCCACGCCGCATCCACGGGTCCGAGGCCGCTTAGGGAAATAGAATGCTGAGAGTATCGTGGGAGCTCCAGGGACAACAGGCAGGATACATCTAAAGATGCACTCTGCTGGTCCAGTAGCTCCACGAGAAGCACGGAGAAGAGCTCGGACTTTGATGAGTGTACCAGCCCGCTTTCCTCGGCGCTTCTTCCAGGAAGTGGTGTAGGAGTGTTGGCACAGATAAATCGGAATACAGGGTTATACATAAAAAAGTGGTGGAGGAGGCCCATAATCATCTCCTGTCTCTGTTTAAGAGCCAGGTCATACGATGCTTTGATTTCTAAGAGTAACTGGTGATTGTACACTCGCAGAGCGAGGGCATTTTGGGATAAAATAGAGAAGGATAAGACCAGCCAAGCCAAAGCAAAGCTAGCAGACGGACGCGTCGCCATCTTCCTGTCACTAAACTAAATGAAATAACACGATGTATCTCAAAGTTACAAAATATAACAATATACTTCTAATAAATAACTATGTAACTATATATATATAAACATTCCTGTATTTTAGACAAAATTACGTCTAACCTGGGGACATTTAACCCTAACTTTACATCTGTGCTATTTCACATGCTTGCTCAAGTCTTCCAACAGATAGGACCGAGAATGTTAAGCTACCTTCAGTTTCTGCGGTTGATCCCAAACTGTCTCATATTATTGCTCAGTCTCACTTTTAAAATGAGCATGTTTCACAGTAATGAGCATCACAGTTGATGCGTGAGAAAAATGCTTCAGTGTGAGAAACACTGTAACACCAAGAATAGTCATTTGTAGAGCTAACACATAGTTAAGACACAGCCTCAAGAGCAACACAATTTTATCTTATTATTTCAAAAATGATCAAAAATCAGTGACAGTGTTGACTCAATGAAATGTATTTAAAATACTTTCTATTGTTTTCTGCAACAAGTCAAATTCCACGAGGTTGGATGACGATTAGAACCTACTTGGCGCCATATGTGTGACGTAATATTGGCGCATACATGTCTCCCAGGTCAGACTCCTGTCAAGGACGTGAAGTTTGGGACACGCTGGTCGTTACACGCGTGTAATTCATGTAGGTCAAACTATGCACTTGCAGTACTGCCTGTATAGGTGGCGCTCTAGAGCCATTTAAACTTCCACGTCCCGAACCAATAAAATACCGACATTTTCCAGACCAGACCTGGCGTGTGCGCAGAAACCCCTGAGTTTGTGAACATGTGTGTGCTCTCTGAAAGGCCAGTCGTTTACTAACATTAGAAGCTGCGCAGAAACAGGCAGCGCTCCGATCAAACACTCGCAGCCTCCCTCTAAGCTCCAAGCAAACTCTTCACACACACTCGCTGTTCTAAATGCCAGAACTGCGTAAAACCAAGGACCACCGTCAATGATAGAATAACACACGGGACGTGTTTTATTTCTTGCCCTCATCACAAGTCATTCAATAGAGAGAGAGAGAGAGAGTGGGAGTGGGAGGGGTGGGGGGAGGACGCGAGCGCTCACAGCTGATTTCCGGCAACACGTTGCGTGAGTGGACGGTGCGGGAGGGGACAGGAGGACAGCTCTCACCTGCCGCACGCAACTTTTATCGTGTGCGTCTCAAGGACAGTTACGGTCCGCGCCGGGTTAGCGTGTCACGCAGCGTGGAGGATGGGACTGTAGTTTCGTGGAAACGCGCACCAAAATAAACACAGCAGCAGCACCGGGATCAGCGACACCGTGCCGAGGACAGGAGCATTAATCCGGGTAAAAGCACGCAGGCCGCGCTGATCGCAGCGATGATGAGAGACTCGGAGCGGCCCGAGCTGGAAGACGTGGCCGAGGAGGAGGACGTGCTCGCTGGGCTGGAACACTCCAGGAGCGCACAGGAGTCCGGTGTCTCTCAGGTGTGTGCTGCTCTCCTTCCATGCTTACCGCGTACAGGAGCCGCTGCTGCAGGCTGCCGTGTGAGGCAGCAAGCTTTCATCGGAAACAACAGATGTGTTTTGATTTCAGGTACCCAAACAGAAAGAGCTGAAGGGGGCTGAGCAGCAGCTGGCGGTATCCCAGATGGAGGCAGAGTTCGTGCAGCTGACCTTCAGGAAGCAGGTGTCTTACAGGTAGGAAGTCTCCAAGCAGACCGGAGGAGTGAACGTGGCAACGAAACACTCATAGTCCCCACGTTGTCTGCGTGCTGGGACTTGCTGTGGAAAGGCACAGTTACACTTTAACAGGAGGTGAAGTGGTCACCTGACACTGACACGCACACTGTTCCAGCTTAAGATGAGGTTATATATGCTGTAAGGTGCGAGGTAATCAGTGGTAGTGCACACTGAGTAAGAGGCTGAGGTGAGCTTAGTGATTCTCTTCCTTGCACTTTCACCACAAATCCTGATGATTATGACCATGAATGTGACCTGGTGTGTTCTCAGTATAGACGTGATGGCAGCCATCATCAGGTACATGGACTGGTTCTCATTCATAGAGACGAAACCACCAACCTTCCAATTAACAGATGACCTGTTGTGCCTCGGAGCTACAACCACCTCCAACAGATTTCCCAACTGAAACTATTAAGACAGTAAAAGCATGTGCACGACTTTGCTGCATACGAAACTGTCACTGGTGTGACAGAAGAGGACACTATGGAGGCTGAAAGAAGACGATGTACAGACATAACAGGCGTGTTTACAAACTGGCTTGAAAAATTGGAGGAATCAGAAAGAGAAGCAGTGAAACTGACGAGTTGATTGGTCTGGAGAGCGCTGCTGCAGGTGACTGCTGTGCATGTATGAGCGCCTCATTCAGTCACTCAGCCTGTTCACAGCCAGAGAAAGGTGACCGTAAGGGCTCCATTAGTTTAACTCGCTGTGTTTAGGATCAATGTTCGAATCCATTTCCTGGGTTACCAGGGTGACGCCCTCTAACACAGCTAATGTGATTGGTCTCCTGAAAAGGAGCAACAGGAGCAAAGTAATAAGTGAAGCTTGTAATCTAAAATCCATTTTACCATCTGATCCTTCTGTGTTTACAGAAACGGCACTGGGCTGGCACTGTAAACTGGATTGTCCTTTTTGTTTTCTCATCAATGAAAGAAAGAAATGAGTCTGTTGCCTTAGAAACTGCAGTTACGATCTGTTTGTCTTTAATCTGATTATTGGTCCTCGTCTCCAGCTCTCCTGTCACTACTGCAGCTAAAAACGTGCACTTCTATTAAACGCTGAGCTGGTGTCCAGTGTTTCACTGGTGTCAGGTTGTGTTTTAGTTTTTCCACCTCCCGATCAGGCCTCGCCGACACATGCCGCTTGTATAAACAGCAAGCGCTCCACGTGCCCGAGATGCACCGAGCAGGTCTGGGTGAGGAGAACAAAGTCAGATCTTCAGATACAGGAAGTGAAAGTACTTTTACATCAGTGTCATGATAAAGCACAGTGTGCTGCCTCCTTCATGCTCTCTGCATCACTACAGCCTGATAATAAATAGCGGGGCATGCTGTGAGCTACACGCGTGAAAAGGCGACTGCAGACACGTCTGACCTCATTTTCCTGATATGATTCTCGGCCTGTTGCCGGTGAACCAAAGCTAATACGGAGCGACGATCTGAGGCGGTGGGCAGGCGTCTGTTTTCCTCACGAGCTCTGCTGTCAGATATGAATGCTCTCCAACTTCCTTCAGCTACTGACGGACTTGCTGTTGATGTATTTTGAGCAGGACTGCAAATAGCAATGATTAAAGTACTTGCAGGGACAGTTTTTAGCCTGTTTCTCCTGATTCTTTTTTCTCCCCTCTCTTCTTACTTACACTGATTGTCTGTTTAGTACGAAGGTTTTCGTTTGTCTTGTGGGACTCGAGATGTACCCGATGAGTGATGTGCTTCTTACTCTTTTCAAAAGAAAGAAGTGGGACATGCATATGGAGTGGCTTTGAGCGCAGCTGCAGCTGCGTGTGCTGACTGAAGCTGTGGCTGTGGATGTAGCTTCTGTTCAGGCTTCACCTGCATGTGTGGTTGGATGTATGATGCTGTGCTGCACTTTACTCCTGCTATTAATAGACGGTAGAGCATTGTTAGCTCACATGGGATGTGAAACCTTTACCAGATGTGTTAGCCGTACTGCACAAACATCATCTGCAGGCAGTATTACGCCTGAAACATTTCCTCCAGCTGTGCTGGTCTCTCATGTTAGAGGCGATTGATAAACTGAACTAAATCATGACAAACACCCACCTGTCTTCCTTCAGATTCCCTTGTGTTCCCTGCTGAATCTGCCTGAGGTCCTCAGCACTTTCTCTGAAGTGTTCAGGTGGAACACTTCAGAGAAAAGCTTTGATGTTCTCCATCCCTGCACTGACGTTCTCAGTGGAACTGTTCATCAACTGGTTTCTTATGTCACTGCCACCATGAGGCATAATCTCAGCATAATTTAGTATGGTCTGTAATCCACATGGGATTGTGTGTGTGGGGGTGGGGCGGGCTGCCTGGCTTTCAGCTCTCCTGACTCAGACGAGTTATGTAAGGATCATCTGTAGCTGTTGCCTACAAAAGTGTGTGTTGCTGCGTGTATATTTCATGCTGTGAGATAATCTACATAAGATTCGAGGTCAGCTGGAATTCCATTAGCATCAACACAAGTGTGTGACATGAATGAAGTCTACATGAAGCAGGAACGATCGGATACAGTTTGCAGCTGCAGCTCCTGAAAGGCTTCAGCGATTCGAGCTCGAGGCAGCGCGTTCCATTTTTGGTGCTATTGATTAAAACGTGTTTGTCCAAAGCGTCTGTTGTTATGTTGTTGTTTTAGTGTGTCTGTGGCAGCAGAGACACTGTTCATGCTCGGTGCCTCACAGCTATTACAGTAGTGCTGCTGCATCACACGAAGCCTCAGCCGAGCACGTAGCCTGTAGCTTCATGTTGAATAGCCTGATGCAATTATGTTACATGTAGACATTTAAATTCTTTGCATTTCTTATAATCAAATGGTTTTGCAGGGTGTAAAAGTTGCAGAGAAGAACAAAACCTTGGCGCTGTGTTTTGCATGATGACAAAAACTGTTACAACAGTCAGGAACATGTCAGATGTGTGTGTCTGTGTTTGCATAAAACAGGCCTGCTGTCGTGTTTGTATTTCTAACCACACGCTGACAATGGCAGTCAGTGACAACAGGCCCGTGCACTCCACGCAGCTGCAAACATACAGAAGCAGCTGGAAGGAAAGGCCTGCACATATGGAGCAGAGGCTGATAACAATCAGACATTAGACGCTGATGATAGTAATAGTAACTGGAATAAACTGCGTCTGTTCTGTAATTACATGAACTTATTCTGTTTAAAGGCTCGATGGTGAAACAGACAAAGACGGGCAGATTGGTGCCACCTCCACAGCTCTGCTGACGGCGTCCAGCTTGACGGCTCACTCGTGCTGTGCGTCTGACTAGCTAGTCACACGTGTTTTATGTCCTTATCTTGTGAAACCTTCAGGAGGAAATATTGCTTTTCTGTACACAAGAAAGTAAATATAATTATGGATTTTAATTAGGACACTCATGCTCCTGCCACCCCCCCTTTTTTGTCGGTGCTGTAGCTCTTTTGTAGCACCATTATGCAAAATGCTTTCTTCTTACACAAGCTAATAACCTGGGGCTGTGTTCATAAAGGACAAACAGCTGTGCGTGGACAAACGACAAAAGAAGACCAGCATCCTGATTCCTTCCAGTGAAATTCAGCCCAGTGTTTACTGAAGGGGGAACAGAAGGGCCCATGCTAAAGCTGGAGCAGCATTTCCACAGAACAGGGAACGTGAATGCAAATTCACGTTCCCTGTAAGTTATTTTTGAATGTGTGTATCAGTGGCCTAATATAGCACAGTTGTTATCTTTGATATGCTGTAGAGCTCTGTTTACAATCTGAACAGAAGCTGGGGGGTGTGCGAGCCTGGAGGAGAAGGGACGATCCAACAGAAGATTTCAGAGACAGAGAAGACAAACTGAGCTGTGGCTCACTCTGTTAGCTACAAACATGGAGCGGAGGCTATTCCAGGCAGGTGGAGAAGAATACTGAGCTGATGAAGGGAATCTGGTTGGTTCGTCCAAGTCAGAACAACAAAAAAAAGTTGTTAAAAACAGACGGAGAAAAGAGTTAAAGTTCAGGAAATGGGACTGACTGAATGAGCAGAGTGTACTCTGGGACAACGTTGCCTCTAATGTTTCATGTGTCTGAGCGAACACACAAACTCCCTGAGTTTGGACCACTGTGAGCAGCAGCAGGCGTGTGCACTGTGGTCACGCCAGCATCCAATCCATCCAAGTCACATGTTTATTAAAGTAATCAAATTACAGCATTTATGTTAGACTACTTTTAATTAACTGCTTTAGCCCACTTACAATGAATATTTAAAATATCTTGTTCATGACCTG
>NW_005187613.1:290497-291921 GCF_000239375.1 Pundamilia nyererei
GCAGTGCGCAACTGTGCACAGCGCAGCTTAGAGGGAACGTTGCTCTGGGACTATTTTTTCGCCTTAGTCTGGTCAGTTTTTATTGTTCCAGCCAGTAGCTGCAGCTACGCCTTTAGTTCGTAAATCTTCTCGTCATCACTGGCATACAACGGTGTGGCAGCATACTGATGTTCACGCTGATGTTTGTGAGCGGCACGCATTGGTGCATCAGCTGAGCCTGCTGAAGCAGTTGCAGAAAACAGCCACTCCTCTCGTCTCGCGTCATCGGCTGCATGAAACAAAAACTCTTCTTTGTAAGCGTGCAATAATAATCCATAAGGCACCAGCTGTAGCATGGTGACTAGAGATCTGTGGCCTCCTTATTTATTATAGCTCTGGCACTACCTATAAGCAGAGAAGAGTGGCAGAGTAAGTAATCTTAGTTCAGATTAAGTTAGATCAGGTGTTTTGAGAACTGGCAGCTACATAAAGGATATGCTGTAAAACGGAGACTGAAGGGCAAAGGCAGGTGGAAGCTTGGGGGAAAACTCAGCCAGTGGTTCATCTTACCTCACGTCAAAGCTGTGTTATATTTGTGTTGCAATCAATTTCAGTTCAATTTTCTGTATATAGCACCAACTCACAACAAGAGTCACCTCAAGGTGCTTAATTCTAACTGTAAGCAAATGACGTGCGATGTGCTAACAAGGGGCCAAGTGGCTAAAAACGCTTCAAAACACCAAACCAGCAGCATATACAGGTGATGTGAGCCATAGATGGTCAGCGGGTAACTGTGGCGACAGAAGAGCTTCCTGGTTGGTGACCTTTGACACAATTGATTAAATTGGCACGATCAATGTAAAACTCTCTCCTGTCAACGTGCGAGAGGAGCTCATGTTTGCGTTTGAAGAGTGAGCTTTCTGTCCCGTGCTAACGTCAGGGTTTCCCTCGGCCTTGGCCCCGGGGTCTTTTGGCAATCCATGATTTGCTTTAGTTTTTAGAGAGGCTTTATGACTAGCTGTATAGTGAGCTCATAGTGCTTTGGTCATTTGTTCCTTTGTGCCTTTGAGTTTAATGCCCTTGCATAGCTTTGGTTCATTATAGGTTTGTTAGTTCCCTTTTGTAATCCCTGTCTGTTCCCTGTGTCTGCCTGTGGTTGGCTGGTTCTTCTGTTTAGTTGTGTCTCCCCAGTCAGTCCTGTCTCTTTAGTTTAGCTTTTTGTCTGTCTCAGTGTCGTGTTTCCTGTTTTATGTGCTTTGTGTTCACAAAGCAAAAGCAGATGTTGTTTTATGCAGTTTGTGTCCCTCCGTTTGGTAATGAAGCAACAGCTGCAAACCAAATAACTCGCTGCAGTAGTGATGGGATTTGGCTCTTTTTAGAGAACCGGCTCTTCAGGTTGTTTTGTTGCTTTAATTAATTTATTATTAACAACAATATAAAATTAT
>NW_005187613.1:292935-299416 GCF_000239375.1 Pundamilia nyererei
GAAAGTGTCAGCTTCCTTTTTATAGATACAAAAATATGTAAATGTACTGATCTGAATTATAATATTTCTGACTGTCAAAATTTCCCAGATTCAAATCCAATTGAATCGAATCGTGGATCGAATTGATTCTAGAAATCAGTGACGATACCCAGCCCTACTCCAAAACACATTTCTAGCATGAACTGAACTTCCAAACAGAGCTACTAGATCACTTAAATTACACAGTTGAAAGCATGTGTGTATTGTTTGTGTATTTATACACAAGCACTCATATATATTCAAATAATTAAAAATAAAGTTCATTTACCTGTTACTACCACACACCAAATCCGGTCGTTGGTACTTGCTGGCTTGTGTAGCCACGAGTTAACAAAAACTCAACACTGCCCCCTAGCATCCTGGAGCACTTCTGTTGTGTTTGTACGTGTTTTGAAGTTTGTACGTGCTTTGTCTCTAGGCGCCACTGTAAACATACTTTTATTTTTTCACTCCACATAAAATGTAATAAATAAATCATATAATACAAAAATCAATTATTCACATTTCAACTTTTAACTATTTAAATTTTCAGCTTTTTCCTTTTACAAATTTAAAGTGAAACAACACAAAACACTGCAAACCACAACACAATTAAATATAAATTAAACTATGAAAACAAAAAGAACATGCACATTCTCTGTCATATAGACCTGCATGAATAAACTTTCTTTCTTTATAGTTGTGGATGATTACTATACCTTTGTAATGTGACGTTGTTGTCCCTGCTCTCTCTCTCCCTCCCTCCCGCTCTGTTCCTGTGCTACTGAGTGTAACTACCGCCCCTCCCCCCTCTGCCCAGCGCAAAGCACAAGGCTGGCGTGCAGAGTGAAGCGGGAAAAAGTGAGAGAGAGAGAAAAAAAACGCCCACGGATCCCAATAAGGAGTCGGCTCGCGTCGTTCACTTCAAAGAGTCGGCTCTAAGAGCCGTTTCGTTCGTGACCGACACATCACTACGCTGTAGTCAACACCAGCTACTCTGATAGCACCGTTTTTGTTCTTGGTGATTTTATCCACTGTAAGCTGCACCTGTCACTGCCTGATTCGGATGTTCAACACGGGACAGGCGAGTGCTGCGAGTGCTACCTGCAAATGAAAGACCAAAACAGTAACTGTGGACAAGCACAGCGCTGCCCCACAGAGAGCTGGTTTTGTGGTACTGACTGAATATTTTTCATCGTTCTGACACAAATGACATAAATGTAAAACCAATAACAGATCATTCATTTCTGCACAGACTGAAAATCTGTGCTGAAAATCATGCATCGACAGGAAGGAAATTTCCCTAAATCCTGATCGTGTAGCACTTCGATCTGTGCAAGGAGAAGCGAATCAGCTTTCGAGTGTAGCTAGGAAGCCACAGATGGATATTTTAGAGGAACACTTCTATAACTCCAAAAGTGTGGGTTAGGCTTTGGCTGGTGGTTTCACCAGCTGGAGTCTTTATCACTGAGTGGAGATTATGACGGCCTGTCACCTGATCCATCCGTCTCTGTCTCAACACGTCAGCTCTAAGAATTCTTCTGACAGAATTTCAGCTTTTCTTCTAAAGACGGAGCAGCCGGCAGCAGCTTGGTGTCCGTATTTCAGCAGTCCGTAGATACTCACACTGTTCCTGATCTTTGTTATCATTCCTGCTCCAAAGAAGGCTCATCCAGCTGATTTTAATGACCAGTATCACATACAACTGTTGTGATGCTTTGGTTTCATGGGTACTGAAACTGCAGATTAAATCCACTACGGTTTGCCTACAGGCAGGGAAGAGGTGCAGCTGATGCTATAAACAGCACGATGCACTTGGCTTTCAAACACCGAACACCTCACAGCTCATGCTTGGCTGTTTTCTATTGATTTGTAGCTCTGCGTGTCATCGGATCCAGCCTTTAGTTTGAATTCAGCAGCTGTAAGGACTGAGCGTCCATCCTGAGTTAAGTGGCATCATGTTTTTTAAACAAACAGAACAGAACTTGATGGATTAAAGCCAATAAAACTTCGGTAAAAAGTTAGATCAGGTGTTATGAGAACTGCCAAAGTCTAAACAGCAGCTACAGGATGGCTGCAGCTCAGGTGGTAGAACACGTCAGCTACTAACTGGAAGGTTGGTGGTTCGATCCCAGGCATGCCAAATATCCTTGGGTAAGATACTAACCCCATGTTGCTCTCTGATGCATCCATCGAAGTGTGAATGTGTGTAAATGTTAGATACTGAGCACTTAACAACCTAGAAAACGTGCTTGTGCAGATGAATTAGTTGTATAAAGCGCTTTGAGTGCTCAGAGTAGAAAAGCACTATATAAGAATCCTTCCAGTCCACACATGAAGGATGTGCCTTTAACAAGAAAGAGGATATAACCATTTCCCATTTTGAAATATCCTTTCTGTTCAGTCTGTATGTCCCCTAACACACATGAGTAGCAGATATTAACTAATCCTGCTCAGTAGCCAGAGGCTCAAGTATCTGTAAGCTTGATAAACTGTGTGAGAACTTTGCAGATGAAGGAGGAAAAACACAAGCATGACTTTCACTCCTGGCTGAAGATTGCTGGGAGCGAATAATCCATAAGTGTTTTTTTATGTACATAAACACATAAAATGTTGTGTTGTCTTTATCATATCTTTCTCTGATTTCACTGATGTTGCTCTTCATGTATCTGTCATAAATTACACACTGATGAACACACTGGGAAGTGAAAAGCGGCCTATCAGACTGAAGTTCTCTTTCTACGGTGAAGGAAATAGTTTTATGTGCCTCTTATCAACTGAAATTAAGCCTAGTTAACATCAGTTTGCTCATGTGTAAGGACACATGCATTTATTAAAACTTTGTGGACATGTGATACAAACAAGCTGACATCGGAGCCAAACACTTGACAAGCATGCATTCAAATATTTTATCTGCATTAGCCAGGAAGCAGATGGTTTTCATTCCATGGATATACATGCCATGGGCTGATCTGACAGGTCTGTGCTGTTGGGACACGCTGTGATGACTGACAACAATAAATGCTGTCATGGGTCAGCTGCATTATACTGGAATGGGATGTTTTTGCAGAGAGCAATAACTCATCACAGTTTTGTTACCATTCCTCCTCATTTCTGTCATGATTACTTTGCTACATTCAACAAGGAGAGGACTAGTTAGCATTAGCTATCAGTCTGCACGCCCTCATACAGAAAGTAGGTCAATCAATGTCTCTGATCAGTACTGTCCCCCACAATGGACAGAAGATGATTTAAAACTAAACTTTATCATCTGACTGAAAGTAAGAAAAGTATGACAAACAATGATGTGATTGTTTTGTGATGAATAATCAGCAGTGGATCAGGCCCCATGAAGTCTATTCAGCACTGTCGCTCTGTGACAACACCAACAGTAAGACATGGAGCTGACAGTCAGCAGGACGATGGTGCAGATCTATACTCGTGACTCGTCAGCGTCTCACATCACGCTGAATACTTAGTGTAACTCTAATTCTGGGAACTCACGTGTTATTACAATACAGCTGTATGCAAGGTGTGCATAGGTGTAGTGAAGTGTGGCTACATGCAAAATGAAAATATCTCAGTCTTGTATAAAGAGCTTTACAGTTTTATTGCAGATCAAACCTCTAACTGTGTAATCAGTTACCTGCTCCAGTGCAATATGTCCCAGCATATAATTTGTTAAAACAAACAAGCTTCACAATGAAATGCTTTTCCTTAAATATGTAGTTATGGTGACCATGTTGGCTTAAAGAGAATCAAAGTTGTGGCATTTGACTGGTCCAGTGTCCTGGGTGTAACCTTTAAATGGGATGGGTCCACAGTCCACTCTGCATGCAGCAGCAGTTTTCAATTCAATGTTATTTATACAGCGACAAATCAGAAAAACAGTCTCCTCAGTGAGCTTTATACTGTAAGGTCGACCCTACAATAATACACAGAGAGAAAAACCCAACAATCCTCTATGAGCAAGCACTTTGGTGACAGTGGGAAGGAAAAACTCCCTTTTAACAGGAAGACAGAACCAGGCTCAGGGAGGGGCGGGGCCATATGCCCTGATTGGTCAGGGAGAGAGAAGGAAGACAGGATAAAGACATGCTGCTTCCAAACACCCACAGCTTCCTTCCACAGACCAAATACATGCTCCAGTTCACAACAGCTGCCACTCACGGAGCTTCACACTGTAAGATAAATAGCCTACAATATTAGACACTCATTTTAATGGCAATAATAACAACTAGTGACAACATTCACTGTTGTCGAAATGGTAAATGGCCTGCATTTGTATAGCACTTTACTCAGTCCCTAAGGACCCCAAAGTGCTTTACTACATTCGGTCATCCACACATCCACACACACATCCACACACACATTCACACACACGTCCACACACACGTCCACACACACATCCACACACACATTCACACACACATCCACACACACATCCACACACACATCCACACACACATTCACACACACATCCACACACACATCCACACACACATTCACACACACATCCACACACACATCCACACACTGGTGGTCGAAGTCTTCAGACCAGTGCAGAATTTTCAAATCTGTAAACAGAACCAGGATCAGCTGGCTCTGCCTTCACTGCTGCAGCAAAGCGGCATTTACAGAGTGCTTCTCTAGTCTTACATAGACAGTCTTCATTTTCATATAGCACCGTATTCTATGCACCTAATGTATTTGGTCTGTGGAAAGAAGCTGGAGTACCCAGAGGAAACCTGTGCTTGAGGAGAGTTAAACCAGGAACCTTCTTCCTGTGAGGGCACAGTGCTAACCACTGCACCATGTTGTCCTAATTGAAAGCCCATGTTGCTGCACACGTATTACTGTAACTGAAACATACGTTGACACATAAGTGAAACATTTGCTTATAATAGTATAAGCAGAAGAGTCAGGACTGAGCATGTCCCAGTGATCGATTACTCTGGACTGTGTGTGTTTATGAACAAACGGAACAAATGAACTGTGAACACAACACTTCCACTTTTCCACTGTGTTATCAGTTGTCAGTGTCCCTCTGACTCCGTAAATATCATCTGTAGAGAAGAAATGAGATGATCGGGCTGTATAGGGTTATGGTTACGATTCAGAACCTGAGCCCTTCTTTACATAGAAACACAGAAAATGGGTCAGCTGTGGGTGTTTGGAAGTTAAAAGGATTTCTCTGAATTGTGTGTCATGCTGCTGAGTGGCTTTTTATTTGTCATGGAAATATGGAGTGGGCGAAGGACGAGAGAACAGTGAAATAGAAAGGAGAAGAGCAGGTGTGTGTGTATCTATATATATAATAAATCAATATGTGTGTGTATACACAAGCAGTGTGAATGTCTGCTTTCCACAGTAATTCTTCTCCACATTTAATTCTGCGCTCACTCACTAATTCTGACTCTGTCTCACTTTGTTTGAGGCAGACATCAAGGTGCACGTGCTGTGTAAGAGGCAGTGGACATGTGATAAGTGAGGTATTAATATTTGCTTATTAAAAAATGTGAACGGCATTTCTGATCGGATGCCTTAAAGCTGTGTTCGTTTCCACATCGATCGAGCGGTGAGTTTATGGTGTGCACGTGATCCTAACCAACCACCACGTGAGAGCTAAACGGCCCGTAGTGACGTGCGGTCTGCCGTCTCGATGTGGGAAGGTGCAAAGCTCTGTACAAGCTAGCAACACACCGTGAAATGAACGTTAACTGCCCGCGTCCAGAACCAGAACACGGCACCTTCTTCCTGTATTTACCTTTGTGGCTCCCGCCTCAGATACTTCTGGCCAATGAGCGGACTGAATATTCTCACGTGGTTTGTAGACACGCCTTTTTGTTTGCTTGAAATGTTGTCTGTGAAAAGAAACGAAAACCACGGAAAACGGTACAAGTTTACAAAATCAAGAACGGATTCAGACCACAGTAAACCCACTACCGGCGTGAAAACGCCCCGACGAGACAGTGAAATCTGAAAAATTGAGATTTTTCCCGCGTATTAAACCTGTCAATGAGCTGATGTTAGAAAGTGTAACCCTACAAAACGGAAGCAGGAGTCACGGCCTCTTCGGTGATGGTGTAGCTTGAGCACTGCTGAAACCACACTAACGACTGTCTGGTAATCCCGGGTTAAAGAAACTAATCTAAAACAAATATAGCAGAAAGTAAAATCCTGCCACGGACCGAGTGGCTGTCCGTTACACAGCACCCTCATGTGGGCATTTACAGCAGGGCAGAGACAACGGCTGATCAGTGTCGCCAAAGTCTGTGCGTGAATGTGTTTCAGTGACGCTGAAGTATAGAGCCAACGCAAATGTTCAAGGTAGACTCACAGCAGGCTGCGTGCGCAACCTGGTTTATAGTAATGACCTGCAGAGAGAGCGAAGTGCAGCAGAGAACAGTCAATTTGAAAAATCTCTCACCAGCAAACTTTACTCTTTCTTTCTTTCTTTCTT
>NW_005187613.1:299586-309418 GCF_000239375.1 Pundamilia nyererei
CCAGCAAACTTTACTCTTTCTTTCTTTCTTTCTTTCTTTCTTGTGTGTGTATAAAACGTTTGTATAGTGAACAGCAGCATTAATTCATTTGAAGACATTCAGTCAGGCACGTGACAAGGCAACTCGCGCCGAGGCCCTGATTGTTTTCATTATCCACTTCCTGGGTTTAGCCGGCCGAGTAGTACTACACAGGATCAGTGTGTATTTACCAAACTGCGCGTGCAGCAGTTCGCTACAGTAGTTATAGTGTTTGCGCACGCGCGTCAGTATCCACGTTACATGAAGTGTCATTAAACTCAACACGAATCCAAAAGGAGGAGGCGAAGAAGACTGAGTGTAAACTTTGTCAGAGGAAGAAGTGTGGAGGGTGAGATGCAGAGTGAGTGGCTGTGAGCTGCTGCTTACTGCAGGCGTACATGTGGACGGCTGGGAAGGATTAACTCTCCCTCAAGACGCACTAATCCGTCTGTAGACTCACACACACACCTTGTCTCTCTTGTGAACGACCTTTGGCTTGTGGATTATTGACTTTGTAGCTTCTGCTGGGTAGCCATGTTTGAAGTCCTTGACCAGCTCGTAAGTGTTGATTATTATTCAGGCTAACAGTAGTTGAACTGCACTTTAAGGCTTTACTAGAGTTGTGTTTGTTACATCACAATTCTTTAGACACTCTAGTAACAGGTAACTTTTGTCATTACTGCTAGAACTCTTTTAGTGTATGGGTCACTGTAACTGAGGCACAATACGTTTAGTTGAGCTGTGCTTTAGTACTTAGAGTAGTGTTCTTAAGTAACTGCAGGAGAACCATGTAGTGTCTTGTGTAAGGACACACTTCAGTTACTGACATGTTGTGATTGCTGGTGTGGTCCTTTAATGATATCTCTGTGGACACAATGTACACTCACTCTCTGTCTCGTGATTTCAGGTCATATCTCACATCTGTATAAGTTGAGTGAAGCTGGTGTCATTGAGAGGTAGAGTGTAAAGGACTTGCAGGCAGGAGGAATAATTAAAGTGGTCCTGTGGGAGTTCCTTTGTAACACAGGAGCTGGACTGACGTCATAAGTGGACTCGTCTTCAACGTCATGCTTTTCAAAGACTACCCAGAAATCCAGGAGCGTTGCAGGTCGTTCTAACACAATGTGAGATCACAGGACCTGAACAGACTCTCTCATGGATTCGGAACCGGGAGCAGGTACAGATCTGGAGCACGACACTGACCCGGAGGCCTGCAGTGGTGAGCTTGAAGAAACCAGTGTGGACACAAACGCAGAAGGGGAAGGAACGTGCTTACAAAATGTTAACGTAGATGATGGAGACTGCAACTCTGCATCCTCATCCAGTTCCTCTTTGCCTTCTTCCTTTGCCCCCGGTCCAGCCTTGTTGCCTCTTTTCTGTGTGGAGGAAGAGGAGATCCACAGTGGCTGCTCCAAGTCCTTCACTGGATTCAAGCTGTTCACCAGGAGGTAAGGCTGAAAGAGCGACAAGACCTTAAGAGAGAGTTGCACTTTGTTGGTGTAACATCTGTTAATGACCAGTAGGTGGAGCTATTGCCTTCTGTGCTTCAGAGACCTTGGCAGGGCAGATATGCCTGAAACATGCTCAGAGGCAACACACACACAGGCTGTAAGTCTCTGCACTGTTATTTCCTGCTCACGCTGGCACTCACAGCAGGATTGTTTGTGTGCAAATGTGCATCTGTGTCTGTGTGTATAACCTTGCCAGTGGTTTACTAGTGATCCTGTGGACTGGGAACACAATTCCCACGGCAACGGGGGCTGTAGTTGTCAGGTCAACAGAAATAAAGATGACAGCTGTGCTTCCAGCTTGGTTAGAAAGTGTCAGTGTCAGTGAGTCACTGAGCGTGGTGTGCAACTAGTGGATAATCTGGGTTGCTGTGTGTGTGAATAGACTAAATAATCCACATGTTAAATGATGACACTGATTATGAAGATGAACCTGGCATCAACGTGTAGATGTTAGGTTGTAGCTTGTTTTGAGCAGCCACCTGTGCTACATGGTGACGAGTACCTGAAGTACCGCGAGGGCCCGAAATATTCCCACTTTCAAGGTAAAACCACAGCAAGCTTTATCCAATGTGCTGGGGTTATTGTGGAAAAACAAACCAAAAAAGCCGGGCTCAGGTTGGAACCTTTTCACGTTTAGCTGATGTTAAATAGTCTGACCCGTCGGGACCAGTCCTCTCTCAAACGTCCAGTTCACAGCCTGTAGTTAAAAGAAGGCAGGATGCTGCACAGCGAGAAGCGTGGCCCCGTCCACCTTTGTTGCTGTCATCACATTCATAATGACCTCACTGTCACATGGTTGGTTTTAAGTTAAACATTGAACATGTTTTCTGTTGTGAATCAAATCAAAGTTTAGGACTTTCTGACTTTTATTAGTATTTAACGCGGCGGCGGCGTCCCGGCTGGAATCGGGGATGTATTTTTAGGTCTGATGGTCATCTGTTCGCTGTTCAGTGCTCTTCATTGTTCCCTCCTGCGCTGGTGTAAAGACGTCCTTTGCAGCTCTGAGTCATAGACTTTGTGTTTGAGTGGGTGCTTTGTGTTTCGTCTATCCTCACTGTACACCTACTCTGAATAGCTCGGTGTGCCTTTGAAAGACTGCGGTGTCATAATCACTCACTGTGTGTTACTTCAGTTTCCTCTTTCTCACAGAGGCTGGTTGTATGTGTGTGTCTGTGTGTGTGTCAGTGTGTGAGCATTTATCAAACAGCTCTGCACTCGGCTTGTCAAGGAAATACAGTAGTTATTTTAGTCCTCTCTCAGGCTCTCCGTGTCTCAGGGCCACGCCCACTCTCTCTTCCTCTTAGCACACGCCCCTAACCCCCCTATGTGCACACACACACACACACACACACACACTTCCCTCCCCTCTGTTCCTAATAGCCGTCACCGTACACCAGGGTTTAGTCTAAGCTCGACAAATAAGAGGCGTGGACTCACGGATGGATAGTTTTCTGCTTTCTTTGACAGGTTGGCTTTTAATTTCTCCTTTTGATTTTTGAATATTTGTTAGCATGTAGCAAACTTTTTAACCTAACTTAAGATGAAGTCAGAGTTGAGTTGAGTGAACATTATTTCCACACAGTCTTAACAATAATAATAATGTCTCAGCTGGAGGGTTTGATAGTGAAAGAAAGTGAATCCACTCACACTGAGTCTGTGTTCTTGCAGGCTGATGCAGTGCTGTGTTCTTCCTTGTTCTTGTGACTTCAAGCAGAGAGCAGAACAGTAATGATGAGTCTAGCAGGCATACAGGAGCACTTGCAAGATGAGCTGACATCTTTGCACAGCTGTAGGTTTTGTTCATATAAAGGGTGTAGACTCCAGTGTAGCAGGAGGCCACAGTCGCTGTCCTGTAACAAGTGTGTGTGTGTGTGTGTGTGAAACCCAGTAGTTCATCTGGTCATCCTAAACATGTAATGGCTACATTCATTTGTTCATCCTGTGTTGCTCATGCGCTCATTTTGGAAAATCTGTGACATTTTCTCCGAGTTGAAGAATGTGCAGGAACATCCAGTGCTGCGGTGCATGTACGACAGTCGGAGGCTACACACAGTGGACGACAGGCAGCGTAGCTCTGACAGGAACTCCGTCGTTTACTTTAGAACAGTCAGAAACTCTGAAAAGCTTTCTTCTTTTTGGATGTCTGTTTCAAGTAATTTTGGTCCGCATTCGATTAATATTAATACGTACAAACGCTGACAGACCCAGAACCGTCTTGCTGTGAGGTGACAGTTCTGATTACTATTATATACGACTGTCCACAGTGGAGTGACGAGTTTATTGCAGACTGTGCAGCACTCTGTGTTTTAGCTTCTTCAGCTTCAGTGCTTTGCCTCCATCTCAGTATCACACAGCTAGAACATCTGTCCAGAGGCAAGCAGCACATAGACTTTCTGTGCCCCACAGAGTCCGAGCGACGAAGGAGCGTAGCTGTCCGAGTGTTGTGGGGGAAGTGCACTCGGAACCAAAAGAAGATTTTATTCAGCAATTGAAGGTAAAACGACAAACTTGTCACTCGTCAAGTGGATCAAAGCCACCTTCCTTGACACATAAATATCCTGTCGGCTGTGTGCAGCTGCACCAGCTCCACACAGAGTGGGTGGTACCCAGGTCAGGGGCACACCCTGAAACTGAAATGTGTCAGAGTGCTGTTCTACATGTAATGTGCATTTCTGAGCCAAAGGCCAGCATGCTGTGGAAATTAGCTGCTCCCTTTGGATCGTGACTCTTGTATCGTCATGACAATGAAAGCATCGGTCATGTCAGATGGAACCAGAAGAGAGACTAGAACTGAAAGGTTGACGGAGTGTCTGTAGTCTGCTTTCAGATGACACTGTGACACGTCCTCTGACTGCCCTGCTGTTCAAATGCTTGTGATTAGAGGTATGTTAGCACCATTACTTACGCACGTCTACGTGTGTTTGTTAGTGTGATTTTAGTGACTTTGCCTCGCTGTGGTTTAGAATGGAAGCGTGTCACTGTTTAGCCTGACAATGGTGCAGAGTGGTAATAAGAGCAGGGCGCAGCTACCAGACAGAGGGACAATGTCAGAGAGTCAGTGTGTCAGCTCTGTGGGCCGTTGTTCCTGTATTATTAGACGTCCCTCGACCCCAACATCATCAGTCCAACATAAACATCTCAGCCTGACTGTTTTGCTGCTCTGGATCCTGAATGTCTCCCAGTGCGCTGTGAAGGTTTCCTGTGGTTGGCTTAGTCCCGCCCCCCCACCAGGCTTTGGGTACATGTGAGGGTGGGGGCAGAGAGGCAGAGGTTATTTGCATTCATTTAAGAAAAAACCTCTTTGCTAGCTGTCTCACTTTGTTGTTGTTGCCATTATTATTATTGCTATTATTCATTTTGACTCTGTTTCCAGGAAACGTTTTCCCAGTAACTCGGTGTGTAGGTGTTGTTTTGCACCACTGCAGATCAAAACTTTGGGATCAATAAAGACGAACCTGTCTGTGCTTCTGTGGGAAAAGTCTGATCTATGCATCAGAACATGAGGGGGGCTGGGGGCTAAAAATGAAATGTAAGGAGCCCTTTACATGCACTTTACATATAACCACTTAATCAACCACATCACATTCCAGTCAGTGTTTCCTCAGTGCCAGACTGCGCTGCTGTTCGGCTTGTAACACACGGTGAGCGTTGCAGTGATGGCAGGATGTGGCACTGTTCTTGCTGGATGCAGCTGGATGCAGCTGGATGGCTGAAGAACTTTGTGAGCTGCCTTGCATTCAGTATCTGTGGTTGTAGATGGATGTGAGGCAGATCCACATGTGTTCCACCTGTTTCACCTTCCTGCTGCACGTGTACATTGATGCAGTTTTATAAACGGATTGTTTTTGCAAGCATCTTATTAAGAACACGAGCTATAGTTAAATTACAGGTCTTGTAGTCTTGCGTTTGACCGTCTCTTGAAATCAGAAATAGCTCTTGAGTGATGGAAAAACGCAGATTGTGGTGCAAAGCAAACAAGCCTGAAGCGGCAGAAATGACTGAAAGTCCTACCTGTGGTTCATCTGATGGCTCAGGTGGCGTGCAGAGCATGACGGCGTTCTAAAGTTACCTTTACTTTGTCGCAGGCATAAGCGCACTCATTGCACTTTATGCTTTTTCTTCACATAAAGTCTGGAAGGCATTTATTAAGGTCAATATTACATATTGTAAAATTCAGCCATTGATCTGACAAACGTTAGTCTCAGTTATTGCTGCATTTCTGTTTGTTTGTAACAAATGTTACAAACAAACAACATTTTGAGAACGTTCTTGTTACTTTTGGTGAGACAGCAAGTTATTGTTTCCCGTCACTGCACGCCTTCAAAGATGAAACCAGTTTAAACAGTAACACATGACAGAGTCCTATTGGTGGGTTAATCACCAGGATGTTGATTCAGACGCTGCCTGCAGTGGAGGTAGAAGAAACAGGCTGAGGTAAATCTACCATCATAGCTCACTGGGGCAGCAGGCGACCATACGCTATACAGTATGGCTGAGAGCGGCCGGCCCGGGTTCGAATCCGACCTGCGGCCCTCCCCGTCAGTCTTCACTGTTTCTATCAAATAAAGCCAGAAAAGACCCCAAAAATCTGCCATCAGGATGTAAAATAATCTGATTGCTGTGTGTGATAGCTGCAAAGCCCCTCTAATAATGAAGTGTTGGTGTATAGAGGTGATTGCCACATAGCTCTGAGGCGTTGTTTCACTCCAATAGAGGAAAACCACATTTATCTAGAGCACTCTTTGTGTGCTTGCGTTGCAGACCACTGCTTTTCATGTAAATATTTAAGCCAACAGATCAGAGCTCTGCAACGCCTCACACCCTTTGGCACACTTACGGACTAAAAATCTTTCATTTTTGGTGAAGTGTAAAAATAGTTTCCTAAAGTAGCTGCTCATTGTAAAGATGCTTTCAAGGCAGACCTGTTCTTAGTGGCCTCTTCCCTTGTACCTCAGGCATTTATACCACCAGACCATGCAACAGACTGAACGCTGCACGCATCATTTATTGCACTGCTTAGTGAGAGCGGCACACCTTGAAATGTCAAGGCTAGCTTACCAAGATGGGATGGTGGAGCCTTATTAATGTCTCATTGTGGGTTCCACCAGCCAATAAGAAGTATTTTTAGCTGCATGCACTTAGCCAGTCAAACGATGACGTGCTGTATCAAATTCTTGGACGGAGACCACGTTTGTTTCCTGTTTGCAATGACTGTTATCGTCCCATGATGATAATCATGTGAATACTTGGTCGGTTATTGAGAATAGTCTAAATCAACCCCAAGCACACTTTAAAGCAGACTTGTTGTTCTTGTGATTAATTTCACAACATTTTTCTGGCACACTTTGGTAATTTCATCCCACAGTGTCAGTGAGAGAATTTGAAATGACTGTTGTTAATGGAAATGAGTGCAGAGCTCGTCCACAGTGGATGCCTCGGAGCACCACGATGTCAACATTGTATGTATGTTGAATGACACTCGAGGGAGAAGACTTAACATCCAGCTGAGCACTCTGTGAGCTGCTGCAGGATAACTGTCACTGAGCTGTGTCATTTAACTTGAAGAAGTGAAGTGTTGGAAAACATTTAGAGCACATATTGTGTCATCTCTCTGCATCCCAGAGTCCCTCACTTGACCAGTGAAAGTTACTGGGAGTGTGCATTGGTCTGAACATTTGGAACATCTGTATGTAAGCAGTCAAAAACCCTGCTGGTGTTCACAAGTTTGTACTAAAGCTGCACATACTAGTAAATTATCCCAGCATGCAAAGTTGTGTTGCAGGGCATCACTTGAGCCCAGCTCCGAGCAGCAACGTGTTGACGCGCGAGTACGTGCGGCGGTGTGGCTGCGCGTACTCACGCCCAACTTCAAAGTTCTTTGAGCGTTTTCCAAAGAGTCAAACTGTCTGTTTTAGTGTGTTTTACATTAAAGATGGTGGACTGTGGTTGGCCCCTGATGCATCCATCAGTCTGCTTTTCCACAGCCCTGCTGATTATTCATTCAGCACAGTTAAAGTTTGGCAAGCACGGCGCGAGAGTTTTACCAGAAACACAACAATTCGATTTTTCTTCGAAGTATGAAAAGAGCCTTAAGGTTTGAAATAAAGCAGAAAAATGGTAACGGTGCTAATAACTGAAGGAACACGCACTGCAGTGAGACCGCACCTGTGACACACAACTGTTCCAGCTGTGTGGTGTGGTTGCACGGTGTTCTGCTAAGCACCCAGTTAGTGCTGGGAAACTGCAACTGCTCTGTGGGAAGCTTGGCTTTGTAGAGCGACAGCAACTGGTTTGGCTGCTTGAAAAATGCACGTTTACATTTTTAAAGATTATATAACAAAAGTATTTGTTGACAGCTCGACTGCGGGGATGTCTGAGGGGTTATTACTGAGTACTTTCATCCCATCGCTGCCTCACTTTGGCCCATTGTGGGATTAGAGCCGGAGAAAGAAGCCGTTATGTAACAGAAAACACATCGCGGAGGAAAATATTAGAACTCGATTAGAAGGAACTGTAGACATATCCAGCCTGTTACTGTCATATAACTTGTGTGTGACTCTTTTGAGCTTATCCCAGTTAAAAAACAACTGTTGTGTTGGAAACTAAGAAGTTGTAGATTAATCATCCGCGTCACATCAGCCTGCAGTAAGTCACTCTGGTTCTGATTGTGGTTACGTAACCGTAAGGATCAAATGTGCCCACATTCAAGATTCAGAATAGAAGAAATGTATGTCAGTGTGATGATCTCTGAACGTAGTGAGTGGCAGAGCCGTTTGCTGCTGAATGTCAAGCTGATTACTGTAAGCGAACAGAGGAGGTTTCGGTGGGCTAATGAGTCTGTGATGGGACTTCCTGTGATACCCGAGGTTTCAGCTTCACGGTTCTAAAACGCCTTTTTCTCGCTTTACTGTCCTCATCCGATGCGCTGCGTGATCTTCAGTTTGCTCTTATACGTTCAGTTAGTCACACCACATGTCAAATGTTCTGCCCCACTGTTATCATCTCATCTGTCGTATCGAGGTTCGTTTGTGGTGGTGTGTGCCTCGCTCTGTTTCTTGTAAATTCAGTGTTAGAAAAACGGAACTAGAACAGAAACGGTTCAAAACTGTCTTAAGTTCCATCCAGTCATCTTGGCTGACTTTCATTTATAGAAAATGTTTTCTGTTATTTATTAAGACGAGAAACACAAACAAATATCTTTGTACAGTCATGCTGAATTAAAGCACAGCTTTAAGGCTTCATAGATCCGTAGTTTGCTGGTCTGGAGCATTCAGGTGTTGAGGAGGAGGAAAGACATCAGCAGTGATCTTAGAGAATATTTAAAAATGTGACGTGTTGGTGTTCATCTCAGGTTAACTGGTTTGCCAGCAGCCGAGCGAGCGGCTGAAGCTGGAGCTTATTGCTGAGTATAATAGTGTGAGCATTAACAAACTGTTGGGTTGCTGATGGGCGAACACAGAACAAAGCCACGGATGGTAAAATGAGCTGGTCGTTCACCGCTTAACCGTGTTGTTCAGACGTGTGACTCGTACAAACTGTCTATATGCTGAGTCTCATAATCTCCTGATTAAATATCTACACTCATTTCCTGTTTGCTACCCACCAAGCCAACGCTACGAAACATGCTTCCTCACTTCACTTATTTAAGGATGAAGAGCCTTTTAAACAATCTGCCTGTTCACGCCGCGGGAAGCTCCACGTAGAATAGATTTTTCTAGTTAAAAAGCAAAGAAAACGCTGTGTTTGGTCACAGCTTCGTGTACTGAGGACTTTTCTGGTCTTGCTGACTCTCGAGGATCGTATTGTTTAGACAGCGTCGACAGCCGCAGGGCCCAAATTCATATTTCAAAGACCACAGAAGATGAAGTTTATACAAATACTGAATAGCTGGCCTATGTGCCACACATCCACAGGAATCTAATTTTAACCACTCGCACACTTCAGTCAGTGGTTGGAGGTCAAATTGATGCAACATTTTTCAGTTGCTAAGTATGTGGCTATGGTCAGATTTCAGAGCTGAGCTTTGGTTTCATGCTTTGTCATCTCTGAAGGCATAAATTGATACTTCTCAGAATGAGGAACTGAAATTTATTTTAGCACTTTTATATTTACATTTGACTTCTTCTGAAGAACCACAAAGATTAGATTGACTGATCGAATGTTACCTTTATTTAGTAACTCTAACTCTAATTTGAGTGATTCTTCTGACTGGAAAGTGAAGCTGCGTGTTTTATTAAGATACGTGACACTACAGTCCACCCTGCTGTGCTGCGACACACTACGGTGCTCACACATGAGCCTTT
>NW_005187613.1:309645-311336 GCF_000239375.1 Pundamilia nyererei
GTGTGTGTGTGTGTGTGTGTGTACCTGTTTAGATGTCTTTGTGGGGACCAAAATCCCGGTCCTCACAAGTTTGAGACTCAAAATGTGGTTTTAGTATCAGGGTTATGGTTAGACATTCATTTTTTAAGGTTAGGGTGAGCGGCCAGGGAAAGCATTATGTCAATGAGATGTTCCCACAAGGACATGAATACATACCCGTGTGTGTGTGTGTGCGTGTGTGTGTGTGTGTGTGCGTGTGTGCGCGTGTGTGTGTGTGTGTGGGGTGTCAGATGTTTTGGTATCAATAAAGTTTTGGTCATAATTTGATTGACTTTGAAGAAAGCAGCACTGCATCATGAAACAGCAAGTTAGATCATCCAACCTGAGAACAGCTGATTCAGTCTGATTTGTTTGGAGATTCTTTTAGTCGTTAACCTCAGTAAACTCCTTGGTGGGAACATTTTTCTCTGTTAAGGAGAAATGACAGATTTCTGTAACGGCCTGTTTGCCTCTGCAGCATTTCCAAAGGAGGGCTGGAGAGTCAGAGATGTCCAGCAGTAGCTGTACCAGCTTCGAGTGGAGGAAACCAATCTTCGGTCGCATGGATATCTGATATCTGACTGCTAACCCGCAGTCAATGAAGACAAGGAAAGGGCACTGTGTGTTCTTTACCCAACCGTATGTCATCAGATGCATTTTGAGTAGCAGTGTACTATATCGCTCTCCAAGACGAGATGGATTTGTTTTTCCAGCGACACTTTGGTCGACGCCAAAAAAGACAAAAGCATTTTGCTGCAGTGCGTCACAAATGTCCCTCTGTTCAGGCCAGTAAAGCCAGGAGGCGCTCCAGCGTCGGTCTGCCCTCTGTAGCATTAGTACAGTCCAGACGCTCCTCTGTCGGTTTGCCTCTGGTTTGCACTGACCAGCGCAGGCGCCCGAGTGTTGGCCTACTAGTGGCTAGTGGACAGAAGCGACAGTCTATCATCGAGCTTGGGCTAACAAATGCAAGTGAAGGACCAGGAAGAGGAAGACATCGTCCCTGCTGCTCAGTCTCCTGTGCACGTCGTTCGAAAGTGAAATCTATCGAACCTCATTTACTGGGATCCTCTATGTTACTGGCAAGTGTAGTGCATATGGGCACAGGACTGCAAAAGGAAGAAGAGGATGAAGAGGGCATGGATGTCTCCCCGTGCTCCTGTTCTGAGTCGGGTGAAGAAGAAGAAAGCGATGATGAAGCTGATGAAGAAAGCTTCACCCTGGCAGCTCACAGGCACCTAACGCAGGCTGTGGTTACGGAGAACATCAAAGCCCGGCCCTTGCTCTGGCCTCCTCGCTGTCTGAGACGAAATTCCTCACACTTGCTTCCGGCAGACTCCGTGTTTCAGGACAACGAAGCAGGGTTTGGCGTCTTCGGCCGATATAATCCATTAGAGTCGAGTCTCAGTACAGCGAAGTTGACGAACGCAATGTCGACTTCCGTGACCAGTCCCAGCCTTGGCCAGCCGGCTCCAGCAGGCCTGAGCTTTGATGTTGGGGCGGCTGCAGCAGATGCTACCTCGTGTGGCTCCATGCTCCATAAAGGCTGTTCCTCTCCACTAGATGGACCCCAGCAAAGCATTTATTACAATCCTTACCAGGATACATGGGACAACTTCCTCTCGTATGTCTCTCTCTCTCTCTCTCTCTCTCACACACACACACACACACACACA
>NW_005187613.1:312900-314560 GCF_000239375.1 Pundamilia nyererei
CGAATACTTTTCAAAGCCACTGTAGATCATTTTTCTGCTTAATGCGAGACACAGTGTTTCTTTGAAGATAGCTGAGCAGACCCATCAGCTTAAAGACGCCTCATAATGTAACAGAGAGAGCTATGACCTTTAGCTCTACACTAATGAATATTTGAATGTCAGTGATCACATGACACTGGCGTTACTGTTGCAGGATCTGAGGGCTGATCTATGCTGCTGTGTTTTTCACTGGCAACTCAAATCAAACTTTGAGCTCCTTGGTGAGATGAAGACTGGAGGTTAGAGCAGCTGACTAGCAAAGCGCGAGTAGCTGGTTCGAGACCCTGAACAATGCTGGCGTTTCCTTTCTGAGATACCCGACAGAAATAAGAATGAGAAACCACTTGACTTCACTATAGTTACAAATACCTGCTTCAGTCTTCTTGTGGCAGCTGTGGGAACAACATCTGCACAGTTATCACACACACAGGCTAATTCTCTCAAACCCTCACAGTAAAGTTTGTGTTCCCTGAAACAAACTGCAGCTTCTTCACTAACCGTCGCGCCTTCTGCTTCACGTACAAATATAATCTAAGAAAAAGAGCTTTCTTTCAGGCTGCCGTGCTTCATAAAGCACTAAATAAAACTGAGCTGCATATTGAATATTAAAGAAGTCTGTGGAAATGTTGAAATGACACCATAACATAGAGCTGTGGGAATGTTTGTATCACACACAGCAGCGTGTTCAGAGCCCTGCAGTCAAAAAAGATGCAAATTAGGGAAAAAGTCTGATGGTTTTAGCAGAAGTAACGTCCATTTCTACCAACCGACCCTTCATGATGATCCGTCACTACATGTCAGACGTGGTCAAACAGTTGGGACGTCACAGCAGTATGTTTGTGTGTCTGTGGCATGTTCAGGATGTGTGCAGTGAGCTGCAGGCACCAATCAGATCTTAGAAATGCTAAGTATTGGCGTGGAGGGCACCCTGTTTGGATGGGTGTTGGTGATCAATGATGCTTTAATACAACCTCTTTTTATTAGCCTGTGATAAATGTCTAAAACGGTGCACCGTATTTTAATACTCAGTCTGTCAGAAAAATGACAAATGCTACACAATTTTGTGGCAAAACACAGATGTGAGTGAGGAAGGGTTAAGCTAACAGGCAGCGCACCATTATGCCTGTTAGGGGGGGGCAGGATTTTGCTTCAGTCCATTAAAACAAGTTTTGAAATCCCTGCTAGTTATTTTGCTCTGTGGCTGCTTTTTACATTTTTCTGACGATTACGAGCAACGACTGTTTTCTGCTAAGCCGCCTGTTATCTCAGTGTTCATCGTGATTAACAGGCAGTCAGCAGCCTGGCTGGGCAGCTGAAGCTTCTGCTGCGTGTAGTTGTTGGTTAGACTCCAGTTATGCTCTGATGTGTGGTGCTGTACATCTGCCCAAACTGGGACGCTTACGTGACTTCTTGTTACCAGTAATACATAACATGCAGTCACCAGCACAGCCGTAACTGCCCACACACTTGCTGTATGTGTGCTGTGTTACACCCACGCACCACCGTGTCAGCCAGAATCACAGCAGTATGAAATATGCAGAGCAGCTTCTGACTCACACGGAGCTCGTGCTTTATGCAAATAAATAATAAACATTTCTTTTCCAAATGTGAATGACTTTGA
>NW_005187613.1:315958-324143 GCF_000239375.1 Pundamilia nyererei
TAAGAGAAGCTCCGACCTCTCCACGCCCCCAGGGTGTGCATGCCAGAGCGCTCTGGAATGCACACAACAGCCTAAGTCATCAAAAGGTCAACATGCAGTATTCTACCACATGCAAACTTATATCACTAAAAGCTTATACTGACTGCTAAGTGCAATTTTCCATTGACAATAGTGTAAATGCCTCAGCATTCACACGACTGCTTGCACGTGCGTGCGTGCATAGACCTCCACATATGTTCCTGTCACCTTTTGTTACCTTGACGACTTTGCGTTTTCTCTGTTTTCTCGGACGCTGACAGTTTTCCTGGTCTTTGTGTTTCCAGAAAAGCCATAGCCAAGTCCGGTCTGCACCATCTCCCCTGTCAGCCCAGCACATCCTCTGTGACCAGGACCGACCCAGAAGCAAACATCTCCAGCACTGTGGACTGGACTGTGAGTGTGACGGAGACCTACAGGGTCGGCTCTTTATGCCATGTCAGACTGCTCAGCAGAACTGCTGGATTATCAGGAGAGGGAAAGCTACGGCTTTCATAGGCTTAGGAATCAGGAAAGCATTTCATTGGGTCTTCAGTCCATCTTGTGTCTGCCAATGAGAAGCACATTAGACTGAACCATACTGTATGAAATATTAACATTTGGGTATGGGGGTTTTTTTTTTCTTGCTAGCTGATCGTGGTTCACTCACAGGATTTTTCACAGTGATTTAAATGTCTTCTGTCAAACACTGTGCACATTTCATCAGTGAGCTGATACTTCAGGTCTTTCATTGACGGTCCGTAGGAACCGCAGCTCTTCTTTCAGCTTCTGTCCTTTTCTTAGCTCTTCTTTGTCTCTCTCCATGTTTGTCTCTGTAGGAGGTAGCTGTGTATGGAGATCATATCTGGTTTGAAACAAACGTGTCTGGAGACTACTGCTATGTGGGAGAACAGCACTGTATTGCCAGATTACTGGTTAGTATCTGCCTGTGTGTTTCCAGCCCGGCCGAGTTCTGTGCAGCCGCCTGCACTCACACTGCGCTTTGTTCTGTTTGGGGTAGAGTGTGATTTATACATGGCTCCAGGTTTTCTTTACTGTGTTACACTGAATGTTTATACAGTCGCATGCTTCCACATGCACCTGCTCAATGTCTGCTGCTTTCTACAAGTCCTTGCATTAACATCAACAACTAAGCAACCGACTTACGGAGAACACGCATAACAATCTGGAGGAGATCAGTGTGAAAGCATCTCCTTGCACAGTGTGTACTGGCTGCTCAGCAAACATACTGTTAAGTTTTCTTGGCAACAGCTTTAAACAAATGACAAGTTACTGGAAGCAACAAGAAGCAGAATTTAGACTGGTCAACCCCTCCAGCTTCTGTGGACGCAGTGAAACAGCTATGAGCACCACCAGTTAGCAGGTGTGCATCACACTCCCAGTCCCAATTAGGGATGGGTATCGTTTAGGTTTTATCCGATACCGGTGCCAAACCGGTACTTTTGACACGGTGCCGGTGCTTAAAGAATGGAGAACACAAACCTCTCATGTTTTTATTTTTAGCAGTCTCTTTTTCTCCACCGTCCAGCCCCACGCACCGGGCGATCCGCGCTAACTCACTAATGGAGATTTACCACACCCGCAGTAGATGTGCTCGGTGTGAGGTCTCGCAGCAAGCTATCAAATACGGCGCATTTCTCGGCTTTTAAAACAACACTATGCGTCGCCAGGTGTTTCATCAGATTCGAGGTCTTACCTCTTATGCAGAGTATCAGCTTAAAGCACTTGTTGCTGCTGAGTTTGCACTTTTTGTTGTGAAGTACAGCCAGACTTTGACCGCTTCGCCTTGGGCGTTTTTAATCTGTAGCTCTGCTATAAAAGAACCTGGGCCCGCCTACTATCCTTGGAAAGGTAAAATGATTGGCTGGAATCCAGAGTGTATCACAGCTCAGGTTACTACCGTTCATGCCATAATGGCACCGGATATCGGTACCCATCCCTAGTCCTAACGGGACACCCTGAATGAGCAATGAGCTGCACTCGGCGTCTTTATAAAGTGCTGCTGGTAAGAAGAGACGTTACAGTCTTCACATGTGAGACTTGCACAGTAAGAGCTCCAACATTTTATCACGGTTTAGTCAACATTCCCAAAAAGCCTTTGACAGAATTCCCATTTATTTCAGGGTTTAACTTCCTATAGAGTGAGATTGTTATGTCGCCTGTAGTTTAATGACTTCATCTGAAGTTTTTCAGTTGTTTTTCTTGATTGGCGAGCGATATCTCGGGTGTTTGGGCTCGAACACGTGCATCCAAGTTCTGAGATGGAGATGTGAAGGACATTTGCATTAGTGACAACAAGATCCTCCTTCAGACTAGAACAACCTAGCACACCTAGCCTATCCAAGCATGCCAGCTTCTGTCTCCAGGAGAAACCGTCCACATTGTCTGCTTGGCTCGTTCTGCTCTGGATCAGTGGAGTTCTTGTGTTTCTCTGCATGTTCAGTCTTGTAATGGTAGTTTAAACACAGCAGCGTGCTCTCCACACAGCTCCACCGCTGACACTACCACATAAACACTTAAGTGCAGCTCTTATTAAAAACTTTACATTCTGCATCAGTCTCTCTTTTTAATGTGAGCCGTTAGCGTTCAGGGATAGCAAACCAATATCTCCCACAGGCTGTTCCACCACATTGACAGTACATCTGTAAACTCAGGCACTCATTCATGTTTGGTGGCTGGAGAAACCTGCATGACGTATACTTGTTTCTGTCTGTATCCTAATTCCCGTCAACCTCACTCAGGCCGGTCAGGGACAATCAAATAGCCAAAATCTCACAGGCCTCATTTTAGTTGAAGGGCTCAGCCGGCATCGGGTGAACATAAAAATGTTGACTAATCAGATGCAAATGACCTTTGACCTTTTCAGTTGGTGATGGGAGAGCATTTTCACTACTGTGTTTTAAAAAAATCAGTGCAGTGCTGCTTTTGTAAACATCTGTAAATATGTGAAAAGTCCAAAGGTTTGTAAAAAGATGCAGCCGAGTCAGTGCCACAGGCTGTGGGGGAGAGCTGTGCTGGTTGCAGGCTGCCTTCAGTGTCCGATCACAAGGAAATAACAGGGTTCTGTTGAAAATAGCCGTTCTGTGTTTGAACCATGAACTCGTCCCAGGTTCTCCTGTATTCTGTCTTATCATTCAGTGACATAGCGACAAGTAAATCAATAGATAATATAGTTCTTGTAATGTGTGCATATGAGTGAGACCTGCCCACCTCCTGAGCCACTGGCCTGAAAAGTTATTATTTCCATTTGCCGGCTGTATGAGGCCTGAACCCCTGAGTGCTTTGATTCATCTGGGATAGTAAACACTGTGTTTCTATAATAATAACATGCACACTGAAGCTGCTCTCCTGCAGCACCGTGTCAGCTCATATCACTGTCAGACACATGCTGGCTGTATCACACGCACAAAGCCGTCATATTTTTAGATACTGTCAAGTCATATCATTGCTATGTTGTGTATCTGTGGTGGTTTCACTCACGTGGTGCAGGACTGTCTCCCAGTGGTCATAGATGGAATTAAGGCTTCATAGTGACTGCTGTTCTTTGAGGCTCATAAAGCAAATGAACGACTACAACACAAGAACCCTGTTTTTTTTTCTCCTGTTCATGTGATTTAATTGTTAATCAATGTTTCTATTCAGAGCTGATCACCTTTTCCCTTTTTTCTTTCTAGCAAAAGTCTGTCAGTCGAAGGAAGTGTGCTGCCTGTAAGATCGTCGCTCACACCGTCTGCATAGAACAACTGGAGAAGGTATAACGCTGCCTGTGAGGATACATGAAGACACAGAGGTGTATATTAGTCCTTATGACTACCAGTAAGGTGAGTCTCTGTCCCAGAGACTCTGTGCCTTTATTATCACAGAGAAGTGTGAAGCAAACTGAACGCTCCCTAGAGCAGGGGTGTGCAGCTCCAGTCCTGCAGCTTTTAGACGCATCCCTACTCCAACACAGCTGAATCCGATGGTTGGATTCCCTCTTCAGCAGCCATCACGTTTGGCCTGATAACAAACCATTCATTAGATTCAGGTGTGTCGGAACAAGGATGCATCTAAAAACTGCAGGAGCGCAGCTCTCCAGGACTGGAGTTGGACACACCTGGAAATCTAACATGGATCCAGTGTTGATTGCAGCTGGTGATGATTCTGTATGTCAGTGCAGTCGAATTCATCATTTGTAAGCAGAGGACAACAGGTTGTGTTTGACTGAGCGTCCTGTCTGATCTGCAGTTTCCCGGCTCTAAAGCTATTCTTATGGATGCCACGCTACCCGTCAGTGACCCCAGCTTTAGAGTGAGATACACAGAACTCGTCCTTGTCTTCTTTCTCTGTCCTCTCTCCTCCTCTCTGATCCTCGGCCTGATGCACAGGTTGATCGTGGGTGCTCTGAACCTTACATCAGTCTATTATAATGAATCACTGCACAGCAGCATGGGATGAGGGGTGGTTTGGCATATGCCACTCAAAAATAATTACTGTTGATGGAGATGCCATTTCCACTGGGAACAGGTGTAGGTATTTAGACACTGAGTGAATCAAGGTGGAAGCTAATCCAGGGCAGACACGTCCTCTGAAAATTCTTCTTCTGCCAGGGTCCTTTTTTCTGAAATCCTTCAAATTTGGTCCTCTCGTTTTTCTTGTGGTGTGATGATCTGATAATCTTGACGGTTTGGGTGCTTTGATCTGAAAACACAAGGAGGTCATTGATCTGAAGCTGCTTTCTGAAAGTGTTCCGGTGTAGGAAACTATCGAAAAGGGCCACGATTGGTTGCAGACACAATGCCAGGATGGAGGTAGCGCTACACAGTGCTAACTAAAGATGTGTGTCGTCACACCTGTGTGACGTAATTCTTGCTTGGGGGGTCCCGTCTGCTTGTTCCTTTCTGTCAGCGAGTCCTGTTGAGGAAGTCACGACCCTTAACTGTAAGACACATGACACCTAACCGGCCTGGTCCCACAGGCGTGTCAGTGCTGCTTACCCAGGAAGTGTGCCAGTCAGAGGCCCAGTGTTCAGCTGTGCCGTTAGACCCCGGTAACCCTCTTCTTCTTCTCTGCTCCAGATTAATTTCAGGTGTAAACCATCATTCAGAGAATCAGGATCCAGAAATATTCGAGAGGTGAGTTCTGGTTTCTTTCTTTCTCTGGGGTTCAAACCTGCTGCTGCAGCTGGATCATCGTACAGTCACAGCTATAAACACTCATGTTCGTTGAATTCTGAGTGCTGTAAATTTCTGCTGTGTTTTTTGTGTGTGCTCAGCCCATTGTGGTTCGCCATCACTGGGTGCATCGGAGACGACAAGAAGGCAAATGCAGACAGTGTGGGAAGGTGTGGAAATGATTGTCTTACTGACGAGCAGTAGCGCTGTTGTCCTAAACATCTGCTTTGCATCTTTAACTGAACAGGAGTGGAAACAAGTTTAATTGTTATAGCAGTTTCTCCTTCTGTGCTTTCAGGGCTTCCAGCAGAAGTTTGCGTTCCACAGTAAAGAGATTGTTGCCATCAGCTGCTCGTGGTGCAAACAGGCTGTGGGTACCAAACTGATGCCGTTCATGTCTCCAGAGCTCAATAAATGCACATATTATAACCATGCATCTCTTCCATTAGTACCACAACAAGGTTTCTTGCTTCATGCTGCAGCAAATTGAGGAAGCTTGTCCAATGGGTGCTCATGCTGCCCTCATAGTTCCACCCACATGGATAATTCGGGTCAAACGCCATCAGGTAACGCTGTTCTTAGTGCTTCAATTATGAGGTCATTTTGTTGTCTGCTGTCATTCAGGCAGCCATCAGTCAGATCAGTGGTTTCATGTTACTGCAGGTCCTTTAAGTGGTGTGTGGATAGAATAAAAGGAACTGTGGGGAGTAGTGATGGCAGTACATCCTGATGAAATGATGTGAAATCAGCTGCTTTTTCTCTATCTCACAGTCATCGATGAAGTCCAGCAAAAAGAAAAAGAGAACATCGTTCAAGAGGAAAAGCAGCAAAAAAGAGGTTAGTCTTGTGCTACAGGGTGGGCTAAGGCACACTGCAGAGGAAGCTTGAACTCTGGCGTCTTAAGCAAACAGCGAAGCCTGTCTAGTGTTTGTGAGTCTTTGTCATCTTAAATCAACACACGAACACTTTATATATTTTATTTTTGGAAAAAGAACCTTTGAACAGCACGTTTCCGATGATATCATCCAAACACGGAGGGCAAGCTCAGCCCCGGTTCACATGCTGACATCTTTGTACAGTCCATGCATCAACGTTAGTGCCTTACCTACATTTATACACGTTGTAAAGATGCTATATGACTCCATTAAAGGCAGTACAGTGGTGCGGTGGTGAGCACTGTTGCCTCACAGCAAGAAGGTCCTGAGTTCAGTTCCACCACCTGGCCAGGTTTGCGTGGGTTCCTCCGTCCACTCTCCATGACATTAGTGGGGTCAGGTTAATTGGTCATTCTAAATTGCCCACTGGTGTAAATGTGAGTGTGAGTTGTTGTTTGTCTCTACGTGTTAGCTCTGCGACAGACTGGCGACCTGTCCAGGGTGTACCCTGCCCCTCCCCCTAAGACAGCTGATATAGGGAGGAGCCTATCCCAGCTGGGACAGACACAGCCAGCGTCTGTGAAGCTTCTCGGTCATCCAGGCCATCGTAGTCTGAGGAGCTTGGAAAGAAAAGCGTCTGGACGTTCGAGTTTCTTGAAGACGTTTCTTAGAACCGAAGAAACTTCTCAGTTCTAAGAGACAATTGGTGGAGAGTCCCAGATTTAAGCCCTATGAGTGTCCCCAAGGCCCATTGTGAAACCTGGCCCCACCCTATCATGTGATCTCCTGAGGTCAAGTGGCCCAGGATGTGAGTGGGCGTTAAGGCGTCTGGGAAGGATCTCAAAGCTGTATCATAGATGGCAGACAGTTGGTGTGTTAAGCCCCGCCCTCTGTTCAAAGATGGTCGTTCCGTCACAGCGGACATAGATGCTTCTTTCACTCCTCTTTTAAACTTCGATGACCTGGAGGCTGAAGACCTTCACAGCCACAGCTGGGAGAGGCTCCAGCCCCCCGTGACCCTGAAAATGATAAGAGGATGAATGGATGGATGTTTTTACGAATAGCTATGGATGATTGTAATTGATTGTAATACCACAATCAGTCTGTTTTCTAACTCTAGTTCTATTTCCTTCTATTTTTATTTTAGTTTTTTGTTTTAGTAAAAGGTTGATGTGAGTGTGCATAAGATGCACTCAGTTTATTGAATTCTCATAAAGTCAAAGCAGAGCTTCTTCCATGTTCACTTCATGTGTAACAGGACGTTTATGAGGAGGCAGCAAATCGGGAACAGTCTGCACTGTTCTACAGTCACACATTAAATATTGTTTCTGTGATGATGACTGGTTAATAAAGCCTGTTTTTTAGGACATGACTTGCTTTTAGTTTGGCACAGGAAACCTTCAGATGTCTTCTAATGAGAAGCTAAAATAGCTTTTAGTTTTCGGTCCTTAATTCTATTTTTTAAATACTGCAGTGAACAACAGCTGCTGTGCTTTTGACCATCTGAGCAGATCCTGTTTTTTCTCTGACAGGACGGGCGACAGTGGAAGCCATTCATAATCCGACCCATCCCATCACCACTTATGAAACCCCTGCTTGTGTTTGTCAATCCCAAGAGTGGAGGAAACCAGGTACTCAGATTTGAAACAGATCCACACCAGTGCAGGCATGCAGTCAGTGGCCTCGTAGTAGTCCTCTTTTCGTCCAAAATGATTTAGATCTGGTGTTTTTAGCAACAGAAAGTTTTACATTTTAAATAAAAACAGTAAACCACAGGACAAAAGCTGGAAAAATAACTAAAATATAAACTAAAACAAAGTCAATTCTAAACAAAAGTAAAATAATAACTTGGTGTAGTTAACTAACTCATTACCAAAGAGAGAACATTAGTGATCAATCATGTCACTGTTGATGTTTGAGGCCACAATGAAACAAACATGAACATATCTGTGGACTCACAGGAACAAAAACTGTGACGAAGTGTGTCTGACTGACTGCTTCTCTGTTGGTCAGGGCACTAAGATTTTGCAGTCCTTCATGTGGTATCTGAACCCCAGACAGGTGTTTGACCTGAGCCAAGGAGGACCAAAGGAGGGGTTAGTGTCTCACACACATGCACAT
>NW_005187613.1:324784-330262 GCF_000239375.1 Pundamilia nyererei
ACATGCACATATACATGCACACACACATGCACATATACATGCACATATACATACACATATACATACACACATACATACACATATACATGCACATATACATGCACACACACACATGCACATATACATGCACATATACATGCACACACACATGCACATATACATGCACATATACATACACATACACATGCACACACACACATGCACATATACATGCACATATACATACACATATACATACACACATATACATACACATATACATGCACATATACATACACATATACATGCACATATACATACACATATACATGCACATATACATGCACACACACACATGCACATGTACATGCACATATACATGCACATGTACAGTTGTGTGAAATAATGTTTTCCACCTTCCTGATTTCCTATTTTGTGTTCAAGGTTAGTCACCCTTAATGTTTCAGATCATCAAACAAAGTTAAATATTAGATAAACAGAAGATAATATGAGTAAACACTAAATACAGTTACTAAATGAAGCTGTTTATCATTGTTTAAAAAATTCCACCCCACCCTCGTTTTACATAAATTAACTGTGGTATATGTGGTTTACTGTGGTGAAGCTTAAACCCAGGCCTGATTACTGCCACCACCTGTTCTTAGTCAAGAAGTCACTTAACTATGACCAGCCTGACAAAGGGAAGTAGACCGAGACCAGAATGAGAGCCATTATCCACAGAAGGCAAAGACAAGGAACGGCGGCGAACCTTCCCAGAAATGGCCAGCTGGCCAAAATTACCCCAAGAGCACAGTAACGATTTATCTAAGAGAGCAGCATCCAAAGAACTGCAGGCCTCACTTTGACTCCACCATAAGACAGACACAGGGCACAACTGGCCTGCAAGAGTTCTGAGATGAAACCCACTGCTGAGCAAAAAGGAACATAAAGGTTCGTCTCAGTGTTGCCAAAAAAACATCTTGATGACCCCCAGTTTGAAAAGTGTTCTGTGGACTGAAGAGACAGAAGTTAAATTTTTTCAGTGTGCCTCATCACATCTGGCGTAAAACTAGCACAGCATTTCAGAAAAAGGAAAATCATACCAACAGTAAAATTGGCTGGTGGTGGTTGTGTGATGGTCTGGGGCAGGACCTGGGAGCCTGGCTGCAGCAAATGGAAGCATCAGTTCTGCTGAAGCTTTCTGAAGCAGAATGTCCGGCCATCTGTTTGTGACCTCGAAGACGCTTCTGTTCTGCAGCAGGATAATGATCGAAAACACACCAGCGAGTCCACCTCTGAGTGGCTTAAGAAAAACAAAATGAAGACTTTGGAGTCCTGACCTGCATCCGATCTAAAAGGCTGTTCATCCTCAAAAACCCTCAAATGAGGTTGAATTACAACAATTCTACAAAGATGATACTTGTGTTGTCCTTGTCTAATATTTGAATTTGTTTGATGATCTGAAACATTTAAGTGTGACAAACATACCAAAAAGCTCAGGAAATCGGACACTTTTTCACACCACTGTATATCTGCTGTGTTAGAATGAACTGAATTAACCATCGACCTTTGTCTTGTAGTTTGGAGCTGTATCGTAAAGTCCATAACCTAAGGATACTGGCCTGTGGAGGAGACGGCACTGTAAGAATGACCACATGCACACAGACATGTACCATTAATATGTTCACTTTGCAAAAGTCATGTGCATTTGCATTCAGCTGCTGCCGCATTCAGCTGCTGCCTGGGAATAAATTATTTACTAGGTGGAATGATTTCTCTTACCTCTATTTGAAAATAGTCTCAGATATAAGAAAATATGGTAAATTGCTGATCATTAGCTACGAGTGTTTTTGCACTCCCAGGACCTGCTGGACCAAGCTTTTTAAATGTGCACATTTGCTTCTTGTCTGAGCTCATGCTTGGACAAAACAGTACTGTAATAGTAGTACAGAGCCCTGCTTATACCGTTCTTGCTTTTAATCAGGGTGTAGAAGTTGATAGATGGATGGATAGATTTCCAGTTTCAAGCTTTCGGCTCGGCTTCCCCTCATGAGATCTGGTTTAGTGATGCTGTTCTTCCTCTGACATCACAAAGTCTCAGACCTTTGCTGACTGGAGACTTGGGCTCTTTATGCTCAAAATCTCTAGTGATCAACTTTCTGCAGAGCGCTTTAGAGGGCTGTCCCTGCAGGCTACACTAGCTGCAGGTTGATTTAGTTGAATGAACCTCTGACTGGCAGAATAAATGCATGAGTGTCATCTGAGCACTGCTTCAAGGAAACCTTACTTTTTGTACTAAGGAGTTAAAATGTTCAAAGCCACTAATTAGCTTCCATTTGATTGGTTTAGACAGGTAGTACAGAACAGTCCGTTTCTGAGCAGTGTCTTTATTTATAATCCAACAGGACTAAACAATCAAACAATAAATATGTCATTCATATCCTATAAAGTCTCTTAGTAAAAGCAAAGTAAAGTGTAACATGAAGCATATTTAAACTGAAATCAAATTCTCATTCTTCACACTCTGCTGCAAACTGTTCCATTCGCCTGATGAGGGCAACAGAACCACATCATCTGCGAAAAGCGGAGATGAGATTCTGAGACCTCCAAAGTGAAAGCCTTGTGCTACTTGGCTACACCTAGAGATGCAGAACAGAGGGTGGCTCTGGCAGAGTACAACCGGAAACAAGTCCAGCTTATTGTGGAGCTGCAACGGTTGTATAAGGATTGCATGGCCCGAGGGACATGGTCACATGCCTTCTCCAAGTCCTCAAAGCACATGTAGACTGGTTGGGCAAACTCCCATTCACCCTCAAGTATCCTTGAGCCGATAAAGAGCTGGTCCAGTGTTCCATGACCAGGAACATTACCTTGTTCCTCCTGTATCCGAGATTCAACTAACAGAATGACTCTACTTTCCAGCACCCTGGCATAGACATTCCCTGGGTGGCTGAGGAGTGTGATCCCCCTATAGTTGGAACAACCACCCCAGTCTGCCAATCTAGAGGTACTGCCCCTGACCTCCATGCAACATTGTAGAGGCGTGTCAACCAGGACAGCCCTACAAGATCCAGAACCTTCAGGAACTCAGGGCGAACCTCATCCACCACATCGCCCTGCCACCAAGGAGCAGTTTCACTGCCTCAGTGACATCACCCCCAGAGATAAACGACTCGTCCCCCTCGTCGGGCGGTAGAAGTATTCCTTCTACCGCCCAACAATGTTCTCAGTTGCAGTCATCAGTACTCCACCCGTACTATGCACCAACTGCCTTGTGTCTGCAGCTCAGTGCAGCAGCTTGGGCAATGGAGGTGCTGAACATGGCCCATTCAGACTTATTGAAGCTCTGCCAGAGGTGTGAGTTGAAGATCTTGTGGTCCAGGGCCTCTGCTACACCAGGTCTGTCCAGTATCCTCCCCCGCCACCTGATCCAACTCACCACCAGGTGGTGATCAGTTGACAACTCTGCCCCTCTCTTCACCCGACTGGCCAGAAGATATCCCGCAGGTCTGGTGATACGATTCTAAAATCAATCATCGACCTGCGGCCTAGGGTGTCTTGGTGCCACGTGCACTTTTGGACGTCCTTATGTTCGAACATCGAGTTTGTTATGGACAAACTGTGGTTTGTACTGAAGTCCAATAACAAAACAGCGCTCGTGTTCCTCCCAATCATGCTCCTCCAGGTCTCACTGTCATTGCCTACATGAGTGTTGAAGTCTCCGCGTAGGACAACAGAGTCTCCAGGTGGAGCACCCTCAAGCACTCCACCCAGGGATTCCAAGAAGGCTGTGTTTCTGAACCGTTGTTTGGCCCATAAGTGCAGACCACAGTCAGGACCCGTTCCCCGACCCGTAGGCGCAGGGAGCAAACTCTCTCGTCCACCGGGAGAAACCCCAACGTAGAGGCAGCAAGCCAAGGGGATACTAGGATACCCACCCCAGCCCGCTGCCTTTCACCAGGGGCAACTCCAGACTAAGACAGAGTCCAACCCCTCTCCAGGAGACTGGTTCCAGAGCCCAAGCTGTGCATTGAGGTGAGCCCGACTATACCTTCCCCACCAGGGAGTTGACATTTCATGTCCCAGTCACTCGTTTTGGTAGTCAGGGATCGGTCTGCCAGGGCCTGCTCCTGGCTGCCACCCGACACACATTGCACCCGACTCCAACAGTGCCTCGTGCGGGTAGTGGGCCTACAGGAGGATGGGCCCATGTCCTTTGTCCAGCTGCACCTGCCCCATGGACTAAGGCCCGACCACCAGACGCTTGCCTCGAGGATCCTCCCGAGGACTGGCTCCAGGGTGGGGCCCCGGTAACCCTATCCCGTGCAGTGTGAACTGTTTCCTCAATGTTCTACTCATAGTGGTCTTTTGAATCGCTCTTTGTCTCCCCCCTCATGTTGACAAGCTAAACAAGCGGCTAAACAACCGTTAGCGTGGTTAGCTCGTTAACGTGTTAGCGCCGTACAGCCCACGCACAGGACAGACTGCGTTAACTCTCTAACGGAGATTTGCCATATTAATGCGGTTGTGGTGTTAAAGTCATTTTGTGTGTCTGTGTGTGTGTGTGTGTGTGTGTGTGTGTGCATTGAACCAGGTGGGTTGGATCCTATCCTGTCTTGATGAACTGGCATTAACCCCCCAGCCTCCGGTTGCTGTGCTACCACTTGGGACAGGAAATGACCTTGCTAGGACCCTTAACTGGGGAGGGGTGGGTACAAACTAAGAAACACACACACATCTAACATGAATAAATCCAGACTCCAGTCGCTGGCTGCTGGAAATCAAACTCCTTTGTATCAACATTTATCATGTCTTCTAACTCTTGTGTTTGTGCCATGTTTTTACGTTTAGCTTTTACCTCCAGTCTGTTTATAGGTTTGGATTAACCCTGAGTTTCACCTCTTGTAGCGTTTGATTTTGGAAGTGACTGTTTTTTTAAAAGTAAAGAATGAAGTAAAAATGCAAAGTGTTTTAGTGAGCCTTTGACTTGGCATGAATTCTACAAGTGTCTGCAAAGTGCGGATGGATGGAACAACATTCTCCCCAAATTTATTTTGGTTTGTGGTGGTGCCTTAAACATAGGCACATAATCAGCCACAGGAGGGGCCATAGCTTTTTATTTATTTTGATGTATTTTAATTTTGTGCTCTGCGGATGTTTGCACGCTGGAAAGCATGCTATGATGAAGGTGAACCCTCAGAACTTTCCTTAAATGTGTCACATATCTGTATATTTGTGCGTGCATTTCTGTATGTGAATGCATTCAGGGCTACACGGATGAACCTCTGTCTAAGATCCTGTCTCATGTGGAGGAGGGAACAGTTGTCCAGCTAGACAGGTGGAACCTCCTGGTTGAACCAAACCACAGTGCAGGGGCTGAGCCAGATGAACAGCAAACTGATAAGGTCAGTGCATACGCACGCACATGGACACGCACACATACCTGGGACTCTCTACCATTTGGTTTTGGAACTGAAGTAGCTTCTCAGATGACAAGTG
>NW_005187613.1:330516-335910 GCF_000239375.1 Pundamilia nyererei
GTGACTCTTGAATTTCACGAGTCGAGAGGTACAAACACCACTGTGACACAAAGATTCACATTCTGACTTGTTGTTTGGTGGCTCTGCATGTGCTTCATTTCCTGTCTGTGACTGTTTCAGAGGCCAACCCAGAGAAGTTTAACAGTCGTTTCAGGAATAAGATGTTCTACGCTGGGGTGAGTTTACCCTCAAGTTTAAAATCATGTTGGAAGCATGTGTCTTTAATAATGATCCAACTTAAAGGACCACTGCTCGTTTTTCAAACTCTGTTCCAATCAGTCAATCATGTCTGTGTGACTGGTGCAACCAATAAGCAAAGAATAAGGGCCTGCTTTGATTTCATGATGCACTCCTGCTTGTCTCACACAGACGGCATTCTCAGATTTCCTGATGGGAAGCTCCAAAGACCTGTCAAAGCACATCAAGGTGGTGGTGAGTAGCTGTCAGCCAAACCTCTGTCTGTCCGATTCAGATCTACACCGTATTCAGATACAGTAGAGTATGGCCCAAGCAAGAGAGTACTTATCATTGGTAACTGCAGTGTGTGCACACACCCAGTCAGAGGTTTATGGAGCACTCAGATAAGAGGAAGTGTGTGAATGGGTGAGTGTGTGAATATGGCATGTTGTATAGAGCACTTTGAGTAATTGGGAGAGTAAAAAAGCTCTATATAAGAATCAGTCCATTCACTGTCTGATCAGAGTTTCGTCATGTTACGTTTGCACTGTTATGCATGTTCTGGCGCATGTTGTTATTACAGGGCTTGATTAAGGCACAGATTAGGCTGCCATCTGGGCCAGCAGTGAGTCTGCAACTGGCCCGTGGCTGCACACCACCTACAGATGGCCCACATACTGCCTTTGGTGGCCCAGATCAGGTTTGCCAGAGGTAATCCACACATGGGCCAGCTCAGGACCACCAGTGTGTCTGCAACTGGCCTTGTGCTGGCCTATGTGTGGGCCACCTCTGGCAAACCTGATCTGGGCCACCAAAGGGCCGTCATTCTTTGCAGTATGTGGGCCATGTGTAAGCACATTGTGTGGGCCGGATCCGAGCCATACCAGTTTTGCTATGTGGGCAAGTGTGAGTAAGGATCAACTGAGTGAGGCGGTTAGTCTTTGTGCTTCTCTTTGGCATTTTAGGACTTTTTCCACGATGATGCCAAAGTGATGAGTTTAAGTCCATCTGTATGTCTCTTCCTCTCTTTGTCTCCCTCTGCAGTGTGATGGGACAGATTTAACATCAAAGGTTCAGGACTTGAAGCTACAGTGCCTGGTCTTCCTCAACATCCCCAGGTCAGTCAGTGTACTGACAGAAAACTGCTACTTGTACACATTACCATCTATGTAAGCTGTGACTAGTAACACAAAGACATACATGCCAGTCAGGCTGCCGGGTGTGCAGCATTAACAAATGTAAAGGCTGCTAGATCCTAAGTCAGCCCTATCAGGAGAGCTTTGGTTACAAAAGCATGTTGTGTTTGTCATGTGTTGTTACATTAATGGCGAGAGTCCAAAGGCACATTTCCTACTCAGATTAAAGAGAAGCAGAGCAGCTGTAATATCATAAGAGAACTGCAGCTGTGGTGTTTGAGCAACGTTCATTCAAACAAATAAAGAGCGTTGGACACTCACGTTGAAGCAGGTGTTTCTGTGTTCGTGATGGTACTTGTTGTGTTCCCAGGTATTGTGCAGGCACCACACCGTGGGGTAACCCCAGTGAGCATCATGACTTTGAACCTCAACGCCATGACGACGGATACATCGAAGTTATCGGATTCACGATGACTTCACTGGTATGGCGTTCTCTCTGTGTCCTGGTAACCATGGTTACAAAGGAGGATGACCAGCTCCCACCTGAGAGCCTTTGTCTTGTGTTCAGTTTTGTTTTTGATTTAGAACACATCTAAAAATCTGTCATAATTACAGAATTATGGCAGATTATTAGGTACACCTTGCTACTACCACATAGATACAGCAAAGAGATGGAAACATCATATTCACATGATAGCATCACATGGCTGCTGCAGATCTGTCAGCTGCCTGTTCTTGATCCCAAACCCCATTCAGTACATCACAAAGGTGCTGTGGGGCTGATGAGTACAGTGAACCCACCTTCATGTTTGAGGACCCCGTGGTCAGCAACAATACTCTGGCAGGCTGTGGAGTTTAAACAATGCTCGTTTGGAACTTGGGACCCAAAGGGTGGCGAGGGGATATATACCAGCAGCAGCTCGAACGGTTTAAACCAGGCAGGATGGAACTGTGCTCTTTGTTCTTTACACCACACCGTGTCATCAATCATCACGCCGGGCATCGTCTTCCAGTCTGGCTGTCCAGTGTGAGCCTTTGCAAACTGTACACTCAACTTCCTGTTCTTGGTTGATAGAGGGGCAAAGCTGTGTTCTGCTACTATAGCCCGGCTGCTTCGAGGTTCAGTGTGTTGTGCATTCAGAGATGCTCTTCTGTATCCTTGGTTGTAACATGTGGTCATTTACCAATCAGCTCGAAGCACATTCTCCTGACCTGATACGTCAACGTCAGGTTATTTTATTATCAGAGGCTGCTATTCACGCTTGAATTCAGCTCTATGGCCAATTTAAACTGACTAGTTAACCAGCTGGTAATGTTTGTTGTGGGCTGCAGATGTTTCAGGTGGAGCCTCCTGGTTGAACTTAGAGTTTCACTTCGATGGGACAGGTCTACATTTAGCTTTTTCTGTTTACGTTTTCTGATAGAAGCAAGGATCTGTCCTAATTATTACATAATTATTATTATTATGTTGTACAGCTGAAGTCCTTTGATGCAGAGCTCTTTAATAGGAGCTTTAATTGGACTTAGTGATTTGAAACGTCCACCATAAGTGGGAGTGTTGTGTAAAAGCACTGTATTCCAAGCAGTCTGAACTCAAGTGTGTGTGTGTGTGTGTGTGTGTGTGTGTGTGTGTGTGTGTGTGTGTGTGTGTGTGTGTGTAGGCTACTCTTCAGGTTGGAGGTCATGGTGAGAGGTTGAACCAGTGCAGAGAAGTGATCCTCACCACTACTAAACCTCTCCCGGTGCAGGTAAATGGTGCACATGAGCCTCTTCCTGTAGCCATGTGCTTTTTAATATTGAATGTACACCTTTGGGCTGAGGTAACATCCAGCACTGTCACTGAACCTGCTTCCTGTTTACACTTGTACCCATCGTTCCCACTGACTGGCTCTCAAGTAACACCTCGGTCTTCTGCTGATGTCTAAGTACATTTGGGTATCAATCTGTGGGCTGCTTAGCTGATTGCATTTTTGATTGAGGCTATTGCTTTTGTATTGCTTTTAGGTGGACGGTGAACCTTGCAGACTTGCTCCATCAGTCATCCATATCAGCCTCAGAAACCAGGCCAATATGGTTCAGAAAACCAAACGGCGAACCTCTATACCACACCTCAACGAGTACGTTCTTTTTAGTCAGTCACTGCAGCAGCAGCCAAATCCATGTGAGCAGCGTGTGTTATATGACACGTGCGGGTTTCACTGAGCATTTGCTAAAAGTCTTTGGGCCGTGTTTGTGTCTCAGTCAGCAGCCGGTCCCGGAGAGGCTGAGGATCAGAGTCAGCCGGATCAGCATGAGTGACTACGAGGCTCTGCACTACGACAAGGACAAACTACGGCAAGCGTGTAAGGAGAGACACCCTCACTAACATCTGTGTGTCCACTCGGTCACATTGCTGACGCTGTGAACGCATTCTGCTTCTGTCTTCATATGCACGCTTCACTCATAATGTCACAAGTAGAGTAAAGTGTTGCTGATTGGCCAACACAACACTCAAACACCTGGAATTTGGCTGAATTTCCTGCTGGCTGGGATGCAAGTAACTGAATTTGATAACATCAGCTCAAAGAAGTAGAGACAGGAGTACTTAGTGATGAACCTGCCACACACCAACTTTTTAAAAATATGTAATTAAATGAAAAGTTGGCAGATTCAATAAACCGTCGGCTTATGTAGCGAAGCTGAATGACAGCAGCATCTTCAGGCTGACAAGGAAATAAAAACTGCTCGATGATTGAAAGGTGGAGAAGAGGCGTGAAGGTCAACATGCTCATTTTCAGCCATCTCAGTCGTTCCTCATCGCTGTGCTCGCGTCAGACCTCCTCGTTTCAGTTCATGCTGCACAGACAGCAGAGAACAGCGCACGTCTCCGATGTTTCAGGAATATAGAAAGGGACGGCTCTATGATCTTCCTCATTAGAGACAATTACAGTCAGTGGGCTTTGCAGCTGTGCACATGCAGTGCTATGTCAGACCACATGGTGGCGCTGTTACCTTTGTTGTTACAAACAGCACGTTTCATAACACTGTAAACTGGTAATAATGGTAAATTTTATGTGTTTCATTTGCAAAGACAACATATGATTGCAGGTCTTTGCCCAAAGTGGAAACATCGATATGAATATTTTTCATTGCTTATTAAGAATTCATAGTGGCATTACCTCATTGCTTTGTTTTCAATATATTTCCAGCATGTTTTGGTTTCAGATAATTAGCGTCATATTTTATGCCTCGTTCTCTGTTTGCAGAAGTTTTCATTATGTAAGTCCATCACTGCTCTCAGCTTGTAGATGTGTCACACTCAGGGAGACGCTTCACAAAAGAAAAACATTTCATAGCCAGAGGCTCAGTGTATCATCTCAATGCCACTCCTGTGGCTCTGTGTGCGCGCTAAGCACAGAATAGAGACTCTTAATAAAGGTTGAAGGATGTTTAATAACTATACGGTTTCATTACATTTATTGTTACTACCATCTGTGAAATGTGAAAACAGCAGCTCACTTTTAGTTGTAGCTTATTATCTGTAAGCTGTGACTGCGTTTCCAGTCAGGCGCCGAGTCAATAGGAAATAAAAGAGAAGAGAAACCACTGAAAACAGCACAATAGAAAGAGAATAGAAACGTAAAGTTAGCAGTGCAGTAGGACTGTTCGCACTAACACTTCCAAACACTAGCAGGGATCTTTAGAAGTGTTGGAATTATGGCTAACTGGAGGTAAACACTGCAGTCTGAGAACGAAGGCGTTCTTCTCTTTGTCTGAAGGTTCACAGTTTCCCTGGAAAACAATCTGCCTGTTTTACTGGTTCTACATGTTTTTGCCTTGTCTGTTACTTGAAAAGGTCAGTGTGTGCCGCTACACATGCAGCAGCTGCCTTTGAAAGCAGCGCTGTGGCGACTGTTTGAAGGTGTGTCTGGCTAATAGACCGCTGTCCACGCCTGCTTTCAAGAAATATTGTGAGAGAAGTCAATTAGCAAAAAAGTAAACAAGCCACACTTTTCTTGAACCTGTCAAGCTTTCACTGGGCTGCTGTTAGTGAAGCAACCGTCGACTTTGTCTCCCTCGCTGAGGTGTGTGTGTGTGTGTG
>NW_005187613.1:336155-337316 GCF_000239375.1 Pundamilia nyererei
AATAAAAGTTACTGGTGCCATTATCAATTTGGCACTAAATACTAAATTCTGGCCCTGGATGAAAACCATCTGATGTGCAGTTGTCCAATATGTTGTCATTTTACGGACTCAATGACTCATTTTAAAGAAAACGTCTTCTGCTCCTGCTTGTGCTGCTCGTTTTGTCACAGGGAAATTAAATTCTTACGTTAACTGAATGAAGGTGTTTACTTACAGTGGGGGAAACAGTTCCCAGTTTGGCCCATAGGAACCACAGTACTGCCGACCGCTCACATGTATACTTTGTACCATTTAAGTGCGATCCCAGCTCTGAGTCACGCTGCTACATGACCAGAATTAGACTCTCAGGGTCCTGAGGACTGCAGAGTGTATAAGTAGATATCAAAGTGCTGGTGGATAATTGTCCTGTTCCTCTGTATCTCCAGCCATTCCTCTGGGACTGATCGTGGTTCCTGGTGACAGTGACTTAGAGACCTGCAGAGAACACATCCAGCGATTACAAGAGGTAAGAAGAAGAAGAGAGAACAAGAGTGGCAGAGGAGATATGTTGAGATGAAAGGGTCATTGTTCTGTGTTATTAAATAGAAAAGTGCAGTGACACAAAATCGTGAAGAAGCACGAAAACTCTTTTTAAAAGTTGGAGTAAAGCTAATTAAGCTCGGTGTCTGTGCGTGAGTGCGTTTCCTTCTACATTCCTGCTCTTATCTTTACCTTTAGGACTTCTGCTCTCTTCATCCTATACCTGTGGGACTGCAGGTTGGTAGTAAAATGTCGGGCTTTATGTTCTACACTTGTTTGGCTCAGAGACACATGGGAAATAAAAGCTTGCTCAACACTTTTGTATTCTAGTTTTAATCGGAAAACGGACTCCTGTAGCAATGAAAGCCGAATGTTCACAGTAATCAAGAACATTTAAAAATTTAGTTTTTCCTTTTGTTGTTAATGAAACTGATTATTTTTTATTAGCTTGAACGTTTTGGTTGGTTAAGAATCCCCCTGAGAGGTTCATCTTGGTAATATTGATTTCTATGGTGTGCATAGCCTGAATATGAGAGCATCCAGAGTGAGTGTGTCTACAAAGAGATCTGCAGTACAAAGTGTGACTATTGGCCAAAATATTACTGACTTGTTCTGTTGTTCTATTATCTTTGAGTGCAGTTT
>NW_005187613.1:338678-356129 GCF_000239375.1 Pundamilia nyererei
AAGATGGAAGGTTAGACAAATAACATAATCGAGCAAATCGCATCATTCTAGCTGATGAAGCTTTCTTATCTCAAAATAAAAAATCTTGAAACTTCTGTTTATACCATATGTAGGTTTTGCTCTACACTAGACAACTGTGGTAAAAATGTGAACGAGTGTGGGTTCAGCTTTCAGTAGAAACATTTCTATGCAAAGTCTGACCTTAGGAAATATCAGTTAATACAACAACATTCATTTTTAGGTTTCCGCAGAGCAGAGCCAGAGCAGCGGTAACGTCTGACAGCAGGGTTGCTGAAGGCATCAGTCGTCCTCCGTCCCTGATGGAATATTTACTCCATCACACAAGCACCAGACACAGCACACAGATATAAGAATAAGAAGACAGTATGGGCTCCGTGACACAGTCACTTCCACGTGGTGTGTCTTAACAATGAGCTTCAGACATTTCACGTGGACTTAGTTTCTCTTCCACATAAAGTCTGATCGATATTTGCTGCTCATTCTTGCTGTTTATTCGAAGGCACGTGGACACAGTTATTAAAGCGAGTGTTGTATTATATCCTCCCATCTATAACAGAAGATGAGCTAAATACGTTCTGTTAAAGTCAGTTACACTCAGCTGCTCTACTTTTTTGCTTTCAAGATTTCATTTCGTAAATGAGAAGCACAACTTTAGATTGAAACTAATTAACTGGAGAATATTTGTGAGTCATATATTAGTATAATCAATCAATCAGTACAAGGAGACGAGCACATGAGTTTACACGATAAAGGAAGCCAACATTGAAACATACATGTTTAAGTACAGACTCTCCTGGAAACTGCTGAGAAGTTTCATTGTGTGCTGCAGCATCTTCTTTCATGATATTCTTCTCACCACGTTTCCAGCTCAGTTTTCAGTTCGGCCACGATGGAAAAAATGTCTGTAGACCTTCCTCTTTGTGTCAGATGCTAAATATCACATGAGCACGAGCAGTGTCCATTATGGTTGCGTAATGTGCACATAGTTTCTATGGAAACCTGCTGTACTGTATGTGTGAAAGAGCAAAGGAGTTATGCTACCAAAGAAATGAAGCCAGTGACCTTACAGATTTCCTGTCTGACCAGCCTTTAGTCTGCCAAACTCTGGGATCTGTTTACGACATCCTGAATCCATCTTGTTAATGAAAGGCTTAATGATTCAAACAAACAACATACACTGCCACACAGTATATGAAAGCCAGGCTGAGATGTTGCTTTCTTGCTTTAAAAAGTCAGACGTGACACTTTTACAGATGTTGGATGAGCACAATAGATGAAATGGATTTTTAATGAGTCAGCATCAAGTCAGGTGTTACTGTGGGAAAAAACGAGGTCTCGCACCGAGTCTGCAAAACTATGACTGCAGATTCTTATCAGCATTTTAGGTGTGAGAGTCTTACACAGGTGTTCCAGTTTTAGCAGATCAACCACCAGCCTTGAAACAACCTAGTTCCACCTGTGGTTGACAGGCTGTCTGTATATAGCTCTCTTACTTCCAGAGGCCGTTCTCTCACCCAAAACATAAAACTAGAATAATCTGGCCTCCCCGTCTACCACCATCAACCAACCAAATGTCTCTTTTGCCACGATCGGTGATCTTCTTTACACCAGGTGTTGAAAGCTGTGACTTTCTTCACTCATTCAGACCTAATGCAGCATTTTGTTAACAACTCTGGTAGAGCTATCTGTGTTAATGTTGTTGTCATAGTCAGTGTTGGCCTTATCACTCCAGTTCTACTTAAATAAGATTGACTCAATTGGGACATCCAGCGAAAATCCCCCTTTTCAAGAAACTGCAGCATTCATCTTGTTTCAGAAACGAGTGCAGCCGTTAGCTCCCAGATTATATCCCGTACTATATATTCCCCAACTCATGTGTGATGTCAACACAACCAGGTCTCTTCCGGTGCCTCACAGACGCTTCTAAGCTCGGTGACAACCCCTAATAACACTCTGCAGAGCTAATTCTTGTTAGCTTCTCTGTCATCCACCGCTGCTTTCTGAGCAGTATTGTTGCCAGCAACCGATTCAGGAACGGTGGCTTTTATAAAAATGGCTGTTTAGCGAAACAAAACAAGGCAACATTATACATAGAAAACAAAACCAACTTTCCAGTCTCTCCTCAAATGACAGTTTACGTCAGCATGGCTGCAAATTGCTGAGCGCTATTTCCATTCATACCATCCGGACACGTCTTCACTACACTTTATTCTCCATGTAACCCCTAACACTGTCAGAGAATGAATTACCACACGTCTCTGTGTTTATACACTGGCTGCACCTACATGAATAAAAGTACTCTCAAAACAAACAGAATCTGAGAGAAGGGGAACTAAAACGCACCGTGAGGTGACATAATGTAATCTTTGATTCCTGATAGCGTTTTGTTTTCAAGGAGACTTTCCCCATGTGTCTCAGTGTGACTGCATGATGCATGCTGTGCTGTATCTGACTCGCTTTGAGTTTCTTCATGTGTTGGTAACCTTGAAGTATTCTGATTACTTGTGTATTTCCGTGTGGTATCTGTGGTGTCGTTTGTGTGCAGCAAAGTTAATAGTTGAGTTTGACCTGGTGTGCAAAGTATGTTGGGTTTGTCATATAATCCCCAAATTATTAAAAAAGTTAGCATGAATACTCAGTTACCTGGAATGGTAGATGTTTTTCATTCATTCGTGTACTAAACTGCACTGCCTGCTCACGGCCTCTTCAAGTCGATGATTTTGTTCTTCTGACTCAATCAAACAATTACACAGTACAGTTCTGATTTGAGAGGTCTATTTATAGCTGTATTCAGATATCAAGGGTTGTTGAGCAAAGATTAAAACCATTAAATCTGCACAGCTAATTCTAGTTACTTGTGCTTTAGAAAACCTTTAAACTACCTGAAGCTCCAGAAGGACTAGTCACAAAGCAAAGCCAACAGGTAATTGCTCAGGTTCTAGGAGTGAATCACTCTGAACTAGGTTTCCAATGGGCATCTTAGGTAATCAATGAAACTGAAGTTAGAGTAGTTTGAACAACTAGTGAGGTTGCTGGGCAATTCCAGCTTTACCCATTACTTAAGAAATCTACACAAAAACTCTAGTTGTAGTCAGAAGTTTGACTACACCTCATGGACAAGAACATTTTGGCAATTCTCCTTGTCAAGTGTAGATTTACACAAGTTGGGAATGTTTCTTGGAGACATTTCTAAATTCATCATTTCAAACAAATGTACACTACACATGTGTTACACTCAGATATGTCACAGTTTTGCCTGGAAGTCTGGAAGAAGATCCGTATCGTCACCTTGAAATCAGAGGGAAATGGTTACAGTGTGCATCAGCAACACCTGAACCAGTAATGAACTACTCCTGGAGGGTCTTGGGTCGATTTGTGGCTATTTTCAAATTTTGATTACATGCCATTTGCACAGTGTTGAATGGACTATAGCCAAATTCTCCAAAAAAAAGTTTGATATGATTTTATTTCAAAATTCAAGTCTGACTTCCTTCAATTAGCTTCAGTGGCTAAGCTACAGACAAACTTACACTATTGTGCTTAGTGGTCGATTTGTGGCTCTAAGCCCAATAGTGTATGCATTTTTCTAGGACCCTCCAGGGGTTAACTCCAGTGTGACTCTGCACAGTGAAGCTAGTTTCACATTGTGAAACTGCCGTTTTGGACTAAAGTAGGCTAACATTAAGTTTCTGGGACGATGGTCCCAAAGCACTGATCTCAAAACTGTTGCAAATTTGTGCCAGGAAACTTGGTTAAATTAACCTGTCAACTCTTCGGAAGAATTGCTGAATATCCAACGTTAATTATGCCCGAAGCTTGTTGATGGCCACCGAAAGTGTAGTTAAAGGGACATTTCAATTCAATTCAATGTTATTTATACAGCGCCAAACAAGTCGCCTCGAGGTGCTTTATACTGTAAGGTAGACCCTACAATAATACACACAGAGGAAAACCCAACAATCATATGACCCCCTATGAGCAGCACTTTGGCGACAGTGGGAAGGAAAAACTCCCTTTTAACAGGAAGAAACCTCCAGCAGAACCAGGCTCAGGGAGGGGCGGGGCCATCTGCTGTGATTGGTTGGGGTGAATATTTAACCAAATATTAGCAGCGGTGTGTATATATATATTTGAGCCTGTACTGTATAAGTACTGTTCACCTTGTGCGTATTAGAGAAAATCCAAAATAAATTCAAACTGCACCCAATTATTGTTTTTTAAAGTCGTTAAAGATGCTGTACAATCATACCAGGCTGGAAACAGTTCAAAGAAAGCCAGACATTACCGCGACGTTCATGCCCACCACGAGTCAACCTCTGACCACATCTCTCATCCAGAGCGATGGAGCCAGCCTTCATTAAAAACGAGTAATTGATTGTTTTCATTAGTATTACAGGATTTTGATATTCAGGGGGTATAAACCACAGCCATCAAATGAAAATGACTATGCTTGTAATAAATAAATAGAATACATGAAACTTTTAAAATTGAATTAAGAACAATGTGAACTTTTTTATATTCAGCATTTTTGAAGATGCACGAGCATTTCAACACGTTTTTTACGACTGTAACAGGTTAGTCTGGATCACAAAGCTTAATGACAAGTCTCAGGACTCGGCGAGCTCACCTGCTCAGCGCTCCAGCGAGTCTGTATCAAGGATCCTCTGTTCCTCCTCCCTCTCTGCTCTTCCTGTGCTTGTGCTAGCCGAGGGGGATTTGCTGATGAGATGCCACACTGTCATGTTCTGTCACCCTGATATGTGTGTTGTATGGGATGTAGCTGCTGCGCTTTTATTGAACGCTGGCCAGTGCAATCTGAGTTGTGTTCATAAGCGTGCGGCTTCTCTTTTCCTGTGGTTTATATTAACAGACTTTAGAGACAGACGGCATCACAATAATTAGTGCTTTGGTAAATGAGTCTGTCCGTCTGACTCTGAGTTTAAAGTCCAAAATTTATGAAGCAAAGAAGAAGAAGTCATTTCCTACTCAATATAAACGGCATCATTCGCCATTTAGAAGCTGTGCAGTTGTTGATCAAAGGTGAAACCCAGTTTTCAGGCAGGTTTCACAGAGCGTGCAGAGAGCTCATTCACTTGATAAAGAAAAACAGTTTTCTGTGCTCTGCTGAAAAGCAGATAAAGTCCATTACTTGAGTGTGAATCTAGTGAATGCTGTGTTTAGACAAACACTGGACGAACTGAGCCTGTCGGACACCATGTATCCACATCACAAGCTCTTCATCTTCCTCATTAGGTGCAATCAGAGCAGCACTAACTGTAAATGTTATTTTTAACAACATCCTAATTTTATATAGGCGAGATCATTAATAGGAGAGAATTTGGGAGTTGCTGTCAGACTTTGTGTTGCGTAGCAACCAGAATAATGAACGCCTGTTTCGCAGTTTGATCTCCTGCTCTCTGGTGACTGTTGATGCTCACTGGTGCAGTTTGTGATGGAGCGGGAGAAAAAATAGCTTCTACAACCACCTACCGAGTAAACTTTTTGTGTGTTGCAGGATATTCAGTATTTTGAATGTTTTTCTTTGCAAAGCAGAGCTCTATAATATGCATACGCCCACATAACAGCTGTAAAACAGAGCTTGGCTTCTGCCAGTCCATCCAATCTGTTCTTTAAGTGGAGCTTTTGCAGGCTCTCACCTGCTGAGTACACCTAGTACACGTTGAAGGGGTTATATATCCAGTCTGAACTGTGGGAGTACCTCAGGATCCACCGAGGAAGAGCTGGAACATATTATTGGAGAAGGATCACCTTGGTTGGGCTGTTGCTGCTACAGCTGATACCACAGCTAAAAACCTCACAAAATATATTAGTAATGCCCTCTGCATTCATTCAGTGTCCACAAAATGAAAACATATTGAGGAGCTGTTCTGGTTGGCAGTCGCATCTCTCTGTGTATCTCGGCGAACCTTTCTTGGCATCCTCTTAAAACCTGTCATCTAATTTGACTAGAAACGGACTGTGTTACAGTAAGGCAGTTTATTGTTGCTGTGTGCCGGTAAAGCTGCTGCCATGTGTTACATCGTTTGCAGCGATTGGCTGATCCTGTCTCATCTCAGGAGAAAATGAGAGACGAGGCATCTTGAAGCAGTGACAATTAAAACCAGCATTTCACTTGAGCGAAGTCTGCTTATTATTCACTCCGGTATCTGTTCCTACAGTACTGTCGGCATTTTACTTCACTCATTCTTTGTCTGCTTTCTTTGAACTTGCTGCAGAATAAGGGTTAAGTAGGACAGTGAAGACGGAGAAAGCAAAGAAGACGCAGTCACTCAGATAAGTCAAACTTTTTAGAAGCGTTTGTAGGTTTTCTTTCAAAGCCTGCAGGCATTTTACTCAGCTTGAGACTGGTACCGAACATGACAGCAGGATTAGGCAAGCAAAGACAAACAGCGGAGAGCAGGAGTGTTTACTGCAGCGAACCTTTCTGTTACCGTTTGAGAGGAGAAAAACACAACTTTCTTTAGCTGTCCTCTTCCTGCCACTTCTACTGGAAGGTGACTTTTTCTTTCTGCAGTGCTGAACTCAAATGGGTTACCTGGCAAATCATTAAATGGTTTCATTTACTAGGAGCCACACAAGTCACAGTCTACATTCAGCTGGGCCACTCCATACCAGGTCCTCTCTGATCTCCCTGAAAAACATGTAGGATGATGATACATTTCTTTATAAATTTGAGCTCTTTGCAATGTGCACATACAAATATTTTCAAAGTACAATTTTCAGTGGAGCCAGAGGACTATTTAATCCATGTCAGGCAGATAGTTTTAGGTCAAATATGACCTCAGAAAGATGGGATTTCAAAAGTCAAGCTTAACTTCAGCTACACTTAAAAATCAATAGTTTGGCACCACCATCTTTGGCATTTAAAAATACATTTTTCAAAGCTAGGGGCTGAAATCTGGCGCACACACTCCCATAGTTGTACAGAGAAATGCTCTCAAACACATTAAAGCTTGAAACATAAACAACAAACAAACAAACTGAGTTTATTGAGTGACATTCAAAAACCCGATAAAGTAACAGCAGTTTTATTTGCTGATTGTAGGATTCCTTATACTTCAAACCGACTTTGGAAATGTTACAGGGGGACCACATAATGGCCCTGAAGCTCGCGTCCACCCGTCTCTCATATCTTCTTGTTGCACGTAGGAACCAGGAATCAGAAACTTAGAAGAACTTTAAATACATCTATAAACAAACGGAGCATGCAACAAGTGCAACAAGTGACTTTAAATCCTGCGGGTAAGGAAACCCCAGGAAGTTGATTGTGTTCATCTGGACGCAGCGTTGTGAGAGAAATGTTTCGTCCCTCATCCAGCTGACTGCAGATTTCCAACCTTATAAGCAGCACATCTGTAAACCTACAGGTGGTCACTCAGTATATATCTATATTTTGACAAGTTTCCAATGAAATACTGATGGGAGGTCACGAGCTCTATAATAAACTTCTGCACAGATTATAATTAGATTATGTTCATTTGCCATAAATGAACATAAACCTATAATATACAAATATTCCTGACCCTCAAATACTTTCAAAGGTGGTGTGGATTGAAAACACAGCAAAGGATTTCCTGTGGGGTTGAGTCGTTAGTTTGAGAAGTCAGGCAAAGTCAGCCAGAACTGATGGTGTGTTTTTAGTCAGTGAAAAATAATGATTGATTCTGCTGTTTCACTCATAATCCGGTGTATCTGTGGGACAGACGCAGGCTTTGGTCTGGAGATCTTAGGTGTCTGACTGTGTTGTACGGGGGCAGGAGTTCACAGATACCAGGCTCAGACCATTTACTTCTCTGTAAACAGAGAACAAGCGTTCAGACTTCAGTCTACAGCTAACAGGGAAACTGAGCAGGGAGGCAGGAATCTCAGTAATGTGCTGTCTGTGTTTTGATCTAGTTAAAAAGTCCTGCTGCTGCATTCTAAACTAATTGGAGACTGGATGTAAAAAAGGCTGCGCCATATCAACATACAAAAAGTTGCAGTAATGAGGCTGTATAAAGAAGTGCAACTTTCTTCTTGTCACAAGTTTTTGACATTATGACTCGAGAAGATAATGTGAGTGGATGTGTACAGGACGCATCCAGGGCCTGCTGTATCGCACCTGCTCACAGGGAACAGCGATTACGTCTGCTTTATCCTGATGCGACGTTTGTTGTTTGCAAACTGAAATCTATTTTTATGACTAAAACTAAACTGGTTTGCTTTGTAGAGGATTTTGTATTTTTATTGTACGTTGTTTGCTGTAGGATGTGTGGATTAAACCTGTCACAGCTCTTTATTTTTTAAATTGCCAAAGACAATTTAAAGGTCTTCAGTAGGCAGGATGTGCCCACTCAGTAAGGGCTCATTAAAAAGACAACCTGCTGTTGCAGAGACCCCTTACAACTAAAGCTGGATGTGAAGTGAAAAGTAAGCTACAACTTCTTGAATGCATGTCCATCCATGGGACTTGGCCCTAATGTGCGATGACATCATTCATCTGATCTTAATGACCTTGTAGTACCATATCACCCTATTAGAGCACTTCGCTCTCGCTCTGCAGGCCTACTTGTTGTTCCTAGAGTATTTAAAAGTAGAATGGGAGGCAGAGCCTTCAGTTTTCAGGCCCCTCTTCTGTGGAACCAGCTTCCAGTTTGGATTCAGGAGACAGACACTATCTCTACTTTCAAGATTAGGCTTCAAACTTTCCTTTTTGCTAAAGCATATAGTTAGGGCTGGACCAGGTGACCCTGAATCCTCCCTTAGTTATGCTGCAATAGACGTAGGCTGCCGGGGGATTCCCATGATGCATTGAGTTTTTCCTTTCCAGTCACCTTTCTCACTCACTATGTGTTAACAGACCTCTCTGCATTGAATCATATCTGTTATTAACCTCTGTCTCTCTTCCACAGCATGTCTTTTATCCTGTCTTCCTTCTCTCACCCCAACCAATCACAGCAGATGGCTCCGCCCCTCCCTGAGCCTGGTTCTGCTGGAGGTTTCTTCCTGTTAAAAGGGAGTTTTTCCTTCCCACTGTCGCCAAAGTGCTGCTCATAGGGGGTCATATGATTGTTGGGTTTTTCTCTCTGTGTGTTATTGTAGGGTCAACCTTACAATATAAAGCACCTCGAGGCGACTGTTGTTGTGATTTGGCGCTGTATAAATAAAACTGAATTGAATGATGTATTGATGGTCAGGTGTGATAGTCCCTGAGTGTTTTGTTGGTGCATGTTTCTGTTCATGTATATTGTGTTAGTCTTTGTTAAATCTAATTGGCTAACAGTCAGACCTGATGAGGGTCAGTAATCTACTTTAATCTACTTTAAATGTGAATGCAGCTTGTTAGGTCTCGCAGGTGTTTCTCCAGATTCAACAGTAGGAGAATGTGTAAAAATGACTCTGTTGGGATTTGGTTTTAAAATGAATAAATAATGTTGTGATGTCTGGTAATCGTGTTATATTTTCATGGCTTTATATGTGGCCCGAAACAGATATTCATCATGCAGTAAATTTGGAGGAGATTATTTGCAACGACTACTTTTGAGCTGAACAAGAAGCCATGACTGCTTGAAAAACAAGACTCAGTATTACCAGAGGATCTCGTCCTCGCGTCGGCTGAGCTTCTGTTTACTCTCTCGTCCACTGACCTGTAATCAGGTGTCTGTTTGTCATTCAGGAGGAGGCAGCCAAGCCGAAGAATCTTTGCTCACAGAGATTGTCTCCAAAGTGGTGTTTCCTCGACTGTAAGTATTACTTAATAATAGTAGTTTTTACCTTTATCCTAATCATTAGCCAGTATGATGATATTATGGTGACATCCTGTTTCATGAGTATGACTTATACATAAATACTCTTATCAACACTCATCTTGCCTGTTTGAAATGGCCAGTTCAGTTTTGATCAGCTGCCTGTTGGTCTTTAATTAACTTAATGAAGCTCAGATCAGTCATGCATGTTTTTGCTGCTATGGATGTGTCATATAATGAATGCATGCATTCATAAGCATAATGGCAGAGGAATCATGTTTGTAGTCATTTACAAATGTTGCAGATTAAGTTTACTGTCTTCTGTTCTAAGGCAGTGATGAAGTCACATTACTGGTGGTTTTTTTGTGTTCCACTGGGAGAAATGGACAAACACACAACTTGTTACATTTTGAGTGCCCCTTTTCAATCTTGTGCAAGCAATACCAGATCTCTCGCACCACATGTTGCTGTGAAATGTGTATCTGATTGTAAGAACGCAGTCAGTGACCTACAATCAAGATCTGTGCTCTGCTTTTGTTTTGTGTAGATTTCAAATGTTCAAATTGTTAGAAAATCGTATCGTAGGTCCGTGCAGCATTATCACAGGCAGTGTGAGCAGGACAAATGCTGACACAGTTCTCTAATGTAAACAGGTTTCTGTGTTAGCACTTCCTCAAAATAACAGAAAACATAGTCCCATCAGATCCTGGGTTTTGGAGAATGTCATGAATATTTATCTCTCAGAGCAACTTGCCAAAAATATCATAGAGAAAGACCAGGCTTCCTACACAATGCTAAATGTGCATGCACATTAACACAACCCCCCCACACACACACACCTCTGCCTGGGTTGTGTCCTGTTGGCATTGAGCAGAAAACTGGATTTAAAAAGATGCAGCATCTACCTGACAGAGAGATAAGGAGCATGTGTTTGAGGAGCTGCTACTTCTGCTCTAACCCAACAGAGGATTTACACACATGGCTGATATGTTTAAGTGCTTTTGAAAAAATACATTGTTTGTTTGTACTTTTCACATTTGTTTGTTATTAAGTTATTTCACTGTATGACTGTATTCATGACCTCAAAGAATTTCATCAGTTCTTCCTATATTAGACTATATGTCCTCCTCCAGCTGCTCAGATGGACAAACTGCACAGAATCTGGCTTTAGAATAACATTCCTAGAATGGTGTGAAAGGAGTTGTGTTACCAGCTGCTGGGCTGTGCTGGACCACGAATTAAACTGGTCCATGTTCATTATAATGATGCAGGACAAAGGTGAACTCGGTGCAATGGGACAAAAATGCAGTCTGGTTAGAAAGTCATTGTTACATCACAGTAGTCATTGATTTGGTCTTCACAAAATGAATGCGAGTTCCCTATTACACTGAAATAAAATACAATTATTTTATGGTGTAAGAAACAACAGTTTCTCACCCTGTGGGGGCAGCGTCTCATCTTGTTACTCTGCAGGCTATTGGTTTCCCACAGTAATTGGCACAGGAGGTGGGAGCTAGCATACGTACAGATTAACAATGTTCAAAGTTATTTGCTGACCTGAACCTTAATGACCACCTGCAGCAATCTGCTTTAAATGAGCTGAATTTGAGACACGCTTACAGGAATAGTCATTTTCCCACGTTGTCTTTATTTGGCTAAAACCGTCTTTTGTGTCTCCTCAGCCACGACAGCCGATCGTTTCTACAGGATAGACCGAGCACAGGTAAGGTTTCACCACCTGTGTTCTAGTTTTTAGTCATTTTCACTCCGTGACCTTAATGATGCCCTCTCGCTTGATTCTTTGCTAAAACCTTCAGGAACATCTCAACTACGTATCAGAAATCTCCCAGGAAGAGATCTTCATCCTGGACCCTGAACTTGTTGTCATGACAACTGTAGGCACCTCCCCCTCAGCCATGGCCGACCTGATTAACCCCGCCCCTAGCCCAGTAAACAGCAGGTAAATCAGTTGTGACTAAGCTGAATTTTCATTAAACATTTTTTCTTTGTTCCATTCATTGCAGTGCACAACGCTGCATAAAGGAGAAGGAAAAGCGTGGCCTTACTTTGACTCCTTGAAGTAATCAATAAATCAATAGAAATAGTCTGCCAATTACAGTTACTTACAACCAAAATTTACATGAGAAAAGTATTAATTATTCTTCCTTTGATAATTTTCTTATTACAGCCTTTTAAATAATTCTGTGGCGAATTCTGTAGTTGGACAACAACCACGACAGTCCATAAATATAGATGTTTACAATGATCCTTTTTAAATCAAGACTTTAGTCCCCTGGCTTAGCAGGTAATTATACCCCATGCGACTGAAATGCAGCCACCTGGGCTCGAGTCCGACCTACGTGCTCTGGCTGTGAGTCTCCCCCACTCACTCTCTGTAAAAGTTAAATAAACAACAAGAAACCCTCTATTATTATACACAAAATAAGCTGATTCCAAGAGTCACCTCGTATTGCTGTCAAACGAAATACTCTGTAGGGCCTATTTCATGACCTAATACCTTCTCCAGGGACAACACTTCTAGTCAGAGCTCCACTGATGCTTTAGTCTACACTGCTGCTTCCTCCTCCGACTCACCTTCATGCTGTGTTCGCAGGTAAAGACGCACATTAAACACAAATGCGTCCTTAATGTGTGTCTGTTGCTCTCACCCTGCTTCTATGTTTCTGGTTCTAAAAAATGAAACAAAACAAGGAAGCCAATGTTGTGGTCCAGTAATGAAAGTCAGTCTGTTGCTTCAAAGACTAAAGCAGTGGGCCAGGCCAGACCTGGGGAAAAAGTATAGATTGATGTCAAAAACCTGGGTCCTTTTTAAAGTTTGAATTATTATTTTACTTCATAATTTTAGTTAAATATATAAAAATGTAGATTTGGGCGATTGGAAGTTCCTAGTTCAGTGTAGCACTTTGTGTTTTAGTGCCTATAAAATCTAATCGTGCATAAATGGATGAGTTCAGTTTCTTTTCCTACTGAGAAAATCTGTCATCATTATGTTAGCTTGTGTTTGCATATGTTTGTGTCTGTGGGTCTTGAGATCTGTAGACAACACGTTTGTATTCTACTCGTATTTTCATATTATTAACCATGTACCATAGACTCGTGAAGGTTAATTCCTTACCTACAGCTGTCTGTTGATGCTCCATAAACAATTCTCGTGAGGCAAAATGAGAAGAGGGTAAGCAGATTATGAGTGAGAGGATCAAGAATTTCTGGGGAGAAAACTGGTTTTATTCAATATTTTCTTACAGTAAAGAAACCCCATGAAAAGCCAAAGATGTGTTTTCATCTTCCTGACATCTCTGTGTTTGCCTGTGGCACTCGGCTTCATTGGTTTGATCTAAGGATGAAAATCTTGAAAAACATTCCTCAAATACAGCACCAGTGAAAGGTTTCAGCACATCTATTTATTATAAGACTTTCCACTGTTTTTTCCTCAGGTTTTGCATTATAGAGTAAAAAGATCAAAATAATTGAATAACACATTTGAATTTTCTAAAACATGAAAATCCTCAAACTTTGTAGTTCACTCATCCATCTGTCACTCACCTGAGTTCAGATCACCCTGCCAGCTCGGGGGGGCAACAAAGTGTTCCCAAGCAAGGTAACAAAGCTAATCTCCCCAGTGTGTCTGGGATCTGCAAGGGGCTCTTCCTTGTAGGACATGGTCAGCATACACAAGGCATCCTAATCAGATCCTCAAACCATCACAACCTTCTCCTTTCAGTGTAGAGGAGTAGCAGCTCTACTCGCCATCCTACCACTAAGAGCCCAGACACTTTTTGGAGGAAGCTCATTTCTACCCAGACACACACTACCCAGAGCTTGTAAGGGTAGGAAAGCTGAAAGCAGTTGCTTGGTTGATGGTACTTCTTGGTCACGCAGGTCTTACAGAGGCAGAGGTGGGATTATTGCTCGTTTTCCTGTTGAGGTACAAAGCAGAAACCACATGGCATGTCTCTTTAAGATGTTGGTTAAGTGCTGTCTTGAATTCTGAATATGTCAGTGAGAAAGACTCCCAAATCCATCCTACCTCCAGCTCCATGTTTTACACCATTTCAAATTAGTGTTCATCAGAACAAAGTCGAAGTTTCTAATGGTCTAACTTCCATCCCTTTTAATGGAATTTAAGCAGTTCTTGTCTTCCTTAAATGTGTTTTTTTGCACTTAGAATAGAACAGAATAGAATAGAACAGAATAGAATAGAATAGCTCTTTATTGTCATTGTACATGTACAGTAAAATTATGGGTGCTCCACACCAACTGTGCAGTAATAAAATATGAATAGTAGGACATCAAGAAAATTATATACAAACAGAAGGAATATAAAAAATATACAAAATAAGAGAGAAGCACAAATAGAGAACAGGTTGCAAAGTGCTGGGGAGTAGTGTAAAGGACTCTGAGTAGAGTCGGTGTGAGTGGCCTGAGTGATGAAGGGTACCTAGTCTCCGATTGGTGGCTGCGCAGCCTTCTTGTTCTCAATTGTGACCCCTGCATACCAAACACTGAGGAGTGGTAGAAACCCAGTAGCAGCCTCTGGTCCCAGTTACTCTTCCTCATGACACAGAGGAAGTGCTGCAACTGCTGGGCCTTCTTTACCAGAGTTTATGGTGTTGTGGCTCCAAATGAGATGAGCGGAGATTTAGGTGTCCAGAACCTGAAGGTGGAGCCCGATTCCACTCGCTCTCCCTCTAATGGGAGGGTAGTGGACCTGTCTGTGCCTCCTGAACTTCATGTTGAGTTCTTTTGCTTTAAGCTCGTTCAGGTTATTTTCTGAGCAGCAGTGGGACAAGTTCTCTACCTCCGCCCTGTAGGCTGTCTAATCTCCGTCAGACATGAGTGTAACCACGGCGGTGTTGTCGACATACGTTTGATGACGTTGGGTGGGTGGTGTACAGTCATGTGTGGACAGGCTGTACAGTAGGAGGCTTAGAAGGCAGCCCTGTAGAGATCCGGTGCTGAGTCACAGTAGAGGGACGAGGTGGTGGCCGAGTCTGACTGATCGGGGCAGTTTAGTGGTGATGGCATCTTCCATGGACCGTTTTTGCTCAGTAAGCAAACCGGTTGACACCATCCACTCAAAACACTTGATGACTTGATGTGAGGGCTGTAGGTCTGTAGTCATTGACGGTGTATATTTCAGTCTTTTGAATGGGAATGATGGTGGAGGCCTTCAGACAGGTGGGAACAGTGGCATGAGTCAGAGGCTGAGCAGCCTGGTAAGGATACCTGCCAGTTGATCCGCACAGGCTTTGTCCACAGTCGCTGGGATGCCGTCAGCTCTCCTGGGGTTGAACTCTCTCCAGCCATTTTTGTTCTTGCCGCGACGCTTGTGTTGCGGGTATCTGGTGATAATTTTCACATCACATCCTGTTTCACAAGACACAATCTTTGTGGCACATCGGGCGGTCGTGCAGCTCTGTACTTTTTTTAAGATGGCGAGCTGTGCCGCGACTGTGGCAGCTGGGTTGGAAACATGAGTCTACGATCGTGCCGTTTTTTACCGCCATTTATATGATAATCAACTTCTTTGGTCTCAAACTGAGCAAAGAAGTTGTTGAGCTCCTCTGCTAGTGTGAGGCTACTGTTGGAGCCATGGCCTTTGCAGTTCTTGAGGATGCCTCTCCAAACCTGGCTGTGGTTGTTGTGTATGAGGAAGCCCTCTAACCATGAAATTCATCAGATTGTGCTGAAATACAGTGCTTATAAATGGTCATCATCATGAAGTAACTTGACACCTAGTGCAAGACTGTGGCTTTATGAAGTGTTTCTAATGTTTTTAGACAACAGAAGAGTGTTGGAACAGTGTTGGGTTGACTCTGAAGGACTGGTTGCTCTTTAAAGGAAAAGATTATTTCAAATGAAACTTAATTTATATCTCAAATTAAAATGTATAAATAGAATTACTGGAGTCACTTAACAAAGAAAGAAACTAATGAATAATAAATAATTAACCAGTTTACTGAATACTGGAATGCTTTAACCCTTTCGTGCTGCCTGTTTCACTGGTCTGAACTAAGCTTCATTGGCTAAACAACAGAGATGTCTGAGATGTCCTTGCATGCAGATTCATTTGAGGCATCTGTGACAGCCACATCTGTGGTCAGTATCTCAGATATTTATTATTTCAGTTACAGCAACTATAACCAGTTAAAGCCAGCTGACAGTAGACGAATCCATATCTAGGGCTTTAAAACACTTAGACTCCTAACAATTGCCACAAACAACACAATGTTTTGTAGAGCACTGTGGGCGTAATTGCATTTGCTATCACTCCAAAATCCAAATAACTAATTTTATAAATGTCTAGCCATCAAATATAATATGATGCTCACTCTCAGACTATTATCCATTCTCTACAGAGCAGTGCACTTGTCATGTTTTTCTGCTCATCAAGTGTTGCACAAATACACATCAGTATGTTTAGAACACTAATTATTATTATTATTATACAAGCATGTATTGCAATGTTTCTTTCATCATCTTTTCACTGGTTTCACACCCACTGTATGTTTTTACAGTCTTTGCACAGATTACATCAGTTTTGTGTAGCACAGTGTGCAAAATGGTACAGTGGGTCGTCACTTCACACAAGGTGGTCCTGGGTTTGACGCCAGGCTGCTTCTCCTCTGTGTGGAGTTTGCATGTTCTTCCCGGGTAGTTCAGCTTCCTCCCTGGGACCCTGTGACAGCTGTGACTGGCTTCAGCTCTGCTGCGACTCTGTACTGGATGAAAGGAAGGAAAATGCCTGTAAAATGACTTTTGCCATTTGTCTAAGTAGGCCTGGGATTTGTGGCCTATTACTTCCTGTTACCAGTTCCTCTGATGGCCATGATGTATCAAAAAAGCTTTTTTGGCATTTTACCCCAGCGGTATAGAAACAGCCAAGAAATGTGGGGAGGGTTAGCAGGGGCGGCCTGGCAAGGGATTAGACCGGGGATTCATTTAGTCCTTGTGGTATGCACTCTAAGCACTTTAGGTTTTCACTCATTTTTATCCTGGATTGACATTCTCGTCCGTACAGTATCATAAATGCCACAAAAATGCAGCTAAAGCAGCATGAGCTCCCATGAAGATTCTCATAATTAGTTAGTTAATAAAGAACTGATTTCATTACTAATGTTAGTTTTAACAAACTGTTAGAAGGCAGCTTAGAGCCTGAATTCTATTTCTTGTCTTTTGTGTGACCTGATGTGTCCCAGTCACAAACTATGACCATCAAGTAACAAATGTTACAAAAAATGTTACAAAAAACCTGCTTACTGTTTCTCCTGGCAGCTGAGCGGCTGTGAGCTACAAACTGTGAACACACATTTGCATGTGGAACACAAAGAGGCAGTAAATAAAGTAACAGGTACAACATGAGTATAAGCATAGCAACACAACCTGCTGATCCTGACAGTAAATCCCTTTGGCTGTGTGTGCGTGTGTGAGTGTTGGCGGGTTGATTTGCAATGCTGAGTGCACCGAGTGGGAGGATGAGGAGGAGAGATGAGATCGAGGGGCAGAGTGAGGGAGAGAGAGGTTCAGGAGGAAGATAGTCAGGAAAACAGTGGATGGAGAGAGAAACGTAATGCATGTCAGAGCACTCCAGAGTCGCACCAATCTACTGTATTTAGACACACACACACACACACACACACACACACACACACACACACACACA
>NW_005187613.1:356149-357094 GCF_000239375.1 Pundamilia nyererei
ACACACACACACACACACACACACACACACACACACACACACACACACACGCAGCACAGCGGTTTGCCCACGCAGGGCCAGAGGTGAGCGTTATTCCTCCCACTACAATTACTTTTCTCTGTTCTATTTCTCTCCGTTCCCCTGTCTCTCTGGCAAACACACTGAAGGACACCTACACACCAAACATTTAGTTTTTTAAATGAATTTTGACCTGAAAGCTTCACTTACTGTCAGTTTGGCATCAAGACTGACATAATCAGGAGCTCAAGAATTGGAAATCTTTGGAAAATTGGAGTCTGTTTTGTGGGAAAAACTTAAAACCGTTGTAAGAAAGTTTCTATTTTGTGTAGACTGACACAGACACAAAGATGATGCTGAGCTTAACAACATAAACAAAGACAGCTGAGCAGTACAAATCCTTGACTTTAGTCTCTGTTTTGTGCTGGGAGCAGCAGCTTTGGAGCTGTGGCTGCTACACAAAACATTTCACCTAAATGACCAAAACTTATATATGCAGCTGTTGATCACACATACAGAAGATTCTGCTGACATAGATTTTTACTTTGCAGTATCATCCATGATCAGATGTTATTGTGTTTGGTAGGTTCAAGCAAGGTACACAGTGTAGTAACCAGCTGGTTAACCTCAGACAAACCTAAAGCTTCTTTATCCTGGTGAGATGAGTCAGCCTTTTATTCTGTTAGAAAAACAGAAACACAATGGCAAAAACGAAGACATGGAAAACTCTGCATGCAAACGTAAAACAGACAGAGGACTTAAATACACTGAAGGGTAATGAGGGAAGTGGAAACACAGCTGACACACATGAACATGAGCCACAGGAGAAGCAAAACTAAACACACTGAACATGGACCACAGGCAACATAATGGGATGTAGACATGACAACACACGCTTGACAACATGGAACACACAGACATGAAACA
>NW_005187613.1:357935-359876 GCF_000239375.1 Pundamilia nyererei
AAACACGTCTCTCTGTAAAGTCATGACTGGTTCATCATTTCTCTCTCTGTGTCAAATATTCACAGGGATGTTGTTGAGATCTCACATGCAGGTGTTTTCATGCATACGTGAAGCTTCAGAGCTCAGTGGATCTGTGAACTGTGCCTCTTTCTTCTGTCCAGGCAACACGAAGTCCTGGCTGCATGCTCACTCTACCTTTGTTTCCTTTGTGTTCTGCTGTAGTTCTTCCCCAAGGCAGCACATGAACAGTGACAGCACAGAAGCAGAAGTTTTGACGCACAACAAAGAACCTGTGACCAGCAAACTCAGCCGGTTAGTGACTCTTAAATATGCACCGTGTTTTTTACGTGTTTGGTGTCGCAGCTCTCGTCTGTTTGGCTTCCAGCCTGCAGCTTGCTGGGTTATGTTTTTAACAGTGTCTCTCTCCAGAACTAGAGACGAGGGATAGTCAGGTTAATGACCACAGAGGAATCAGTGAGAAAGAGGAGGAGGGTGTAAGCAGTCTAAGACCCTTCAGCTCTGTGGCTCTTTTTATCCTCTTAAAGTTGTTTTTCTATCGATCTGGCCATGTGTTGTGTTACTGCACAGCAGAACAGCGTGGATGGTGATGTAACTGTTGAAGCTAACCGTTGGAGGTCTAAGTCATCATCAGTGATAACCCCAAACAAATCCTAACCCCAAGTTTTGACTTGGAAAATAAATAAATCTTTCTGGTTTGTGTCGGTGAATATTTTCCTCGTCCACCGACTGCCAAGACATGAAAGAACAACTGACCTATTCTGCTAGCAGCAGGTTGGGTTTATCACTGATGCTGACGTCAACCCTCAGACGTTGTGAAGCCCTGTTGGTGCATCCAGCCAACGATGCCGAGATAAACACAGACTGATCTTGAAGATAACAGCGATGATGATCAGAGTATATGGATGTATACATGTCTGTATCGTCTCCTCAGCTTAACCAAACTTTGCACAAACATCATCACACATGCAAAGAATACGAACATCTATAATTCTTTAAAAAATGATTTATTATAACTTCCACATGTTTGGATTTCTGCATGTATTATGTTCAGTTCATCATCTCGAAGTCTTGAAAATGTAATTTTCTTCTAAGCTTTTGTCAATAATAAAAGAATAAACACATATACACATGTAAAAAATAAATATGTAATAAAAATTCAAACTACTAACAAGATGCTTGAAATGAATGAACGCGATCAGCAAACACCATTACTCCAAATATAAAACATAAAATGCACACACATCGAAGCCGGCCGTATAGCTTTAACAGTGTTCATCTATTTACAGCAAAGAGTATTGATTTTACTATTTAGCATCACTGAAACCTTTTAAATGTATTCTGCAGAGCGGGCTGTATCCATCGTTCCAACACAACAGCTGCGGATACCAACCAAAGGCAAAAGTAAGTATGCTTAAAAACACTTTTAAACCTCTTCATCAGTACACAATACCTCTACACAAACAGTTTTTTCTACCTTTCATCAGGCTGTGAACGCCTCATAGCACACTGACTCCTCGGTTAGGACCAGATTAGCTTGGTATTAAATGATTTTATATAATTGATGTTGAAACCAAGCCTCCCGAGTGTGTGTGTGTGATGCTGTCCACAAATACACTTTACTCAGTTCAGGTCACTTTTATTTGTATAGCGCCAAATCAGAACAACTCTGAGATCAATAATACAGACAAACCCTGTCGATCATATACAGGATATCTCTGTGTCTCTGAAGCCTGCCTCCTTTATCTTTATATACGTTAGAAACTGTGAGCGATGCATTTACAGTTTCTCATGTATATGTATGAGGCAGGTTTCTGATTTGGTAGCTCGGTCACAAATGGCTGTCCTCCTCTAACCCTCATGTAACTCTACTTAAGCTGCACTAGGAGACATGATGGGCACTCAGGAGTGTGATGTGATTTG
>NW_005187613.1:360922-362737 GCF_000239375.1 Pundamilia nyererei
AGAGAAACAGGATCTCAATAGTGTGAATGAGTTCGTTATTGGACTCCATTTTTAGACATTTCTTGTTAAGTCAGGTTTGGGAATCAGGCGTCATCACTGACACGACGCTGGCTGGGTCTACCCTGAGCCCAGTCTCCAGCACCATCCAGCTGTGTCACCTGCCAAAGGCCCTGTAACATACTGAAGGATGCTTCACCCTGCGAAGACAATGGGCGCGGTTATATCACATTCCTGCTTTGATGCTGCCTCTGGAGCTGATCCCACACAAAGCACTGCTTGCATCATACGACAGTTCCAGCAGAAGTGGAAGTAGAGGGTTTCAAAAGTGTCCCAGAAATAGCATGGGGTTATTTTTGAATTAAAGCTACATGAAGCTGCACAGAGCAGGTGAGGAGACGGAGGGATGGCATGTAGAGTCTGCTCAAACTTCACAGAGACTGACCTTCTGCAGACTCAACGTTTACTCTGGAAACACTGCCGGCTTGAACTGACCCACCCAATCTGTTCTTTGTTATAACTTATCCTTATTCTTTCATATTCATATGTACTGAAAGTGTTAAACACCAAACGGCAGCAACAAGATTCCTTCACTTTCTGCCAAAACCTCGATTTTGATTTCACTGAAAACAATGAAATTAGGATGGAATATCCAGGCCAGCTGATCGCTCTCCACAAAGAGCTAACAAAGCAACTGAACTGTTTTCAGACAAAGGTTTCAAGGTTGCATTAAAGCAGATATAAGCCATCCCCTGCTCTCTGACAGATGATTATTGGCATGCAGCCTATTCATACCTGACTGAGCAGTAACATTCAGACTGGAGGCAGAAACCAGAACGCTGCTGCTAGTCTGGCTGCAGTCTGTGTATTTGTAGGCAGTCCGAGTCAGGCCGTGATTGTTTGGAGACACTTTTGCCTCTGACCAGGCGACTTGTGCAGTCATCTTGTGATGGTTGCATGCTCAGACTCCTGGTAATGAAATTGTTGCCATAACTACTTGAATCACCGAATGCAAAAAGATTCAGTGCAGCCACTGATGTTTCCTGGCTGAAAGCAGGTTGCTGTGCTGTTTTTACTACAGTGTGACTGAACCATGAAAGAACACAGTAGTTATTTTGAACAGGTGATCAGCGTGTTTGCTGTCATTGTTTCTCCAGATGGGAAAAGAGCCAAAAGATGAGCGAAACAGAAAAGGAGAGAGAAAAAGGTAATGCACACACACAGTATCCAGGGCTTAACTTGTAGGACCTGACTGAACGATGTCTGATTCCTTCACTCGAACATTTCGCTCCACACAGAGCTGAACGTGTACCTGACAAGTCTGTGTGAAAGACAGAGAAGAGACTCAAGAAAGACTCTTTTCTTCTCTGACACATTTCCTCCGACTCGCTCTGCCTGCACTCGTTCTAGCATGCTGGGAGTCGTGGCCGTGGCTTCCTCTTCTGTCAGCACCTCTGTGCTTGTGTTTCTTTGGGATGTTGCATGTTTTCACTTGGCAGCAGGTTTGTGTGTTAGATGAGTACGTCCCAGTTATTAAAGTCATCATTAATAACAATAATAACTGCTAATACAGGAGTGTTATTCATGAAAAATGCCAGTTGAGAGTGAGCTGCTGCATAGGGACACATTCATATTTCCACTGGTCACATGTTTTAAAATGGACTGATTCTTATTCTGCACTCTTTATACAACACGCCACATTCAGCCACACAAGCACCGTCTTCTACGCTTTAAGTGCTTCTAGCTAACATTCACACACTGTGGATGGACGCATCAGAGAGGGGGGTCGTGCTCATGCAGACGGAGGGAGCCAGGGAT
>NW_005187613.1:363693-370471 GCF_000239375.1 Pundamilia nyererei
GTGTTTGTGTGTTTGTGTGTCCTCTTTCTACCTTTTCTCCTCTCTTGTGTCGTAAGACTGAATCTTATTTTCTCTGGTTTACTTAATTCTTTCCCTCGGCTAAATTCATTTAATTCACAGTGTGTGTTTGGTTTTGTTGTGTGTGTGTGCGACTGTGTGTGTGTTGTTTTTGATTTGTCTTACAGCTACAAACGCTCTTAGAGGTTTTTGAAGTCTGCTCGCTTTCTCTCCCCCTCCTTTCACTCACTCTTTGCACCCCTCTCTCTCTTTCTGTCTCACTCTCTCACACACACACACACACACACACACACACACACACACACACACACACACACACACACACTAAGCCTAACATAACTGGATTAGGACTCAGCTACTAAAGAGAGAGGGAGTGAAAGCAAGTATTGAGGTCAACCTAATAAACATTCATCTCATATCTCGGCTTAGACACACACCAACCAACTGTTTCACCCAGTAACAACTCTGAACAGTTTCAATATAATGATGATCCTTCGTGGCGTTATCTAATCATTCAGCTACTGCACTGGAGCCACAGAGCGGCTGATCCCTGTTTGCTTCATAATTTCCATTAGAACAGAAAATGGCAGCTATCACTACAAACATGACTCAGTAAATATACCAATTATCCATGTAATAAAATAATTATTGTGTCACAGCACTGAAGCTGTTGTTTGTGATGCTGCTCAGGTGTTTCTAATATTCTGACCCTCGTGGATGTAATTTACTGCCCGTACATGTTTTTTGTACGGACACGATGATGCGATGTTTGGTTGTTTATGCAGATGCTTTCTGTAACGTGACAATGAAGCTGTGATTTTGTGTTTGCGTTCTCTCTCTGTCTCGTAGAAATGTTAATGGATTGTGTGAAGAACAAGGACTTGAAGAAGGTAAGTACTGATAAGTGTTTGCAGATTTATTTATTAGTCCGTAGCTAACTTAAGGAAATTGCATGGAAACACGTTCCTCTGAGACACCTCGCTCACACCTTTCGCATCCTTTCCATGTGTTAACAGCTAACAGTAGGATTAACATCTCACTGTGATGCATTTAGACTTTAATTACAAGTTTAGTTTGTCATCGTGTTAAAAAAGCCTTTCTGTTAACGTTTATCTCGCCTGTATATCACCTGCAGCTGCAGGAGCTGCACCTGAGGGGAGCCGACCTCACGGTCCTGGACCAGTCAGGGTGGAGCTTGCTACACCATGCTGTTAGTACAGGAAGCAAGGACATGGTGCGCTACATCCTTGACAATGGTAACAGAAAAGCATCGGGTGGAGATGAAGATCTAGTATTTACAGTAATGAAAAACATGCTGGTGCAGTTCTGTCAGGCTGTGGCAGAGCTCCGTCCGTCCGTCTTTTTCTATTTGTCAAGTCGGTGGGATCAGCTCACAGCACTATGACTGTGAAAATACTGCCACCACTGTTGCTAATAATGAGATGATACTGCAAACTGAAGGTTAAAAAACCAGTTTGCATAGTTGGATGAACCCCGTGTCTCTACAGTCACTCCTCCTTCTCTGTTTTCCAGCACCGAGTGAGCTGATTGATGTCACTGAAAAACTACAGTGAGTATGTGAAACATTTAGATGTTACAGTAGGAACAAATAACTTGAGGCGATTTGTTTTGGGCTGCATGTTAACACTAGTCTTAGAATAATAACGAGGTTTGTGTGTTCTCTATCTGCAATGAACTGACTGTATTCAAGCTTTGATGATGATGCCAATGAGCTCTGGTCTCTTTCTGTTGCCTGGCATTCCAACAAGTGTAGAAAACATTAAAGAGAATAAACATAAAAGCCAAACAGAATCAGCTGGGTGCCTCTTCATCAGCTGTGTTTCACTCCCAGCATACATGAAATACAGCTCGCTCTCTTCTTTTCTCTCTGGTGCTGCATCGTGGACCACCAGTGGGGAAACGGTTCTTCATCAGGCTGCGTCGCTGTGTCACAGGACTATCTGTCATTATCTGGTGGAAGCAGGAGCCTCACTCATGAAAACAGACCTGCTGGTAGGTTCAGTAGCATTTACAGTTCTCCACGACTCGGTTAAACAAAAAGGAAACGCCCTCCTTCTTTGTCAGTGTCAAATTGCTTTTTATACTTGCAGACTGACTCCTGATTCATGTGGCTCACAATGACAGAACTACATACAAACAGTATTTCTGCCCTCGTTACTGGATATACTGAGTATCACCGATGCTGGCTGCAAAATGGAGATGTCCAAAAGTTACTTGACGATGTTTCAGTCACAGAGATAAAATTAGTGGGTTGTAGATTTTCCCATAAAGACGTATACTGACACAGTCCGCTCTTCTGGGTAAATAAGTGACTCACCCCTCTCTTAAGCTTTAGGCATGACTAAAGCTTTAGAGAGGTCGGGTGATGCAAGAAGACGGTGCTGAAGCACACAGGTGAATGTACAACGAAGTGGTTTAAAAGGAAGAAAACTGCATGTTGTGACCAATCTGTGCAGAAATCCTTTCAAAGCTTCACACACATTTTGTTCCATTTTGTCTTTCTCAGCCCCGGAGTACGTCGAGTCTTCTTTACTTTAATCGTTTCAGCGAAGGAGCACAATCCACACAGCGAGAATTTGCCTTTTCAGAGAATAAAGCACCAACACAAATGTGTAGTGAACAACACGTATGTGGAGAACGTGTCGGAAACACTCGCTCAGGAAGCATTTCAGAGGGGAGCTGATGAACGAAGCAGTGCAAAAATGGCACTATTGCAGTGGCTTTAGCACATGTTTGTGTTCTGGTCTCAAATATGTTTCTCTTTTAGTTTTTCTATGGAGGTTTTAACTGCATAGGAAAAGCTCTTAACTCACTGGACTCAGCAATGACCTAGATACTGAGGGGAGGAGAGGGGGGAGGAAACAAGAGAAGTTTTAACATTCACCATAAAGTACTTTGTCTCATCTTAAAACGTCTCTGCACTTGGACTCTCTCCCGCTTGGCTCTGGCTCTTCCTGGAGCGTAAACCCTACCCATGGCTCGACCACTGTTATGGTTGTGGTTAGGACTGGGCGGTGCATCGAGTTTTTAAATATATCGATATCTTTTTACATGAGATGTGACAATATCGTTTATGTCGATGTAGTTATAATTATACTTGTGGAGCTGCAAGTTTGCCTCTTTCGTCCACTTTTGTCTCCACGCTGCGTTACTCTGCCTCCTCCCCATCGCTTCACCTGCAGGCAACGACAGGACGGACTCGGCAGCTATCACAGAGGAGCTGCTCGGCAAACAGAAAACATTTGAAGATGATTATTTTAGTGCTGCAGTGCTACTCTAAAATGACGCTAACGCCGTAACTGCATTAACCCGACAAATCTCCGTTAACGAGTTACCGCAGGTCGCCCGTGCGTGGGGCTGCACGGCCGTGCAGGTAGCACTACCAGTATTTTCACCATTTACAACAGCAACAAAAGTGCAAAATGAAGAGTGTGTGAAACAAGCTGCATCCCAGACCGTCTCCCAGCATCCTGCCCCGAAACAAACCACCTTACAAAACTCGTATACCGTATTTTTCGGACTATAACCTCACACTACAATCCTTTCATTTTCTCAAAAATCATCAGCGCGCCTTATGCATGAGTTCTGGTTGTGCTTACTGACCGCAAACCGATTTTATGTACACGGCGCTCAGCAATCTGTCAAAAATGTTTTGGTACGACTTTGCTACGAAGCTGCAGCGCTTGATGGATTGTTGGAGCACTACAGCTACTGAGGAGCCTCGCGGAGTGATACGTACTGTGCTTCAGCGTAATGTTACCGTACTGTGTGCGTATAAGGGCCACAAATGGCAGCTGTAAGAGACACGGTTACAAAGAGGGTTTCAAACTCCAGGCTGTCAGTCACGCAGTAGAACAGCAGCTCATTACGCTCAGCGTCTGTTAGTTTACATTTTGACTGCACGATTGTGAGCTTTTTGTTGTGCACAAAAACAACATAGTTTTATTTTATTTATGGAGCATTATTATTTAACAAATGCTGATCATTTATATAAGTTTTGCACGTACATCTGCGCTGCATGTTAATAAAACTGCCTATGTGAGATCTGGGACACAGCTTTGACTAAACTCTCGTTTTGTTCGTACTTTATGGTTTTAAATAAATATTGAGATATATATCGTATATAAAGATCGAGATATGAATTTGGGCCATATCGCCCCGCCCAGTTGCGGTCATATTTTTTTACCATATATTGTAATTAAGTAAATAGATTTATGTCCCAACAACATGAATACGACACAGATGAAGCACCCACACTGTAAAGCAGCTTCTATCCTCGGTTCTTTGGTTTTCAGTGCTCTGCCGAGTCTTGATTGGTGAGCTGGTTGCTCTGTGTTGGGCCGCCTCCGACACAGGGAAGCAAATGAGAAACGTTCCTAAAAAGCTTCGTTTTCTGCGTTTACATTTCTTTGTATGCAATGCAACATTTCAGAAACTGGGAGGAACCTGTACAGTGAAGGCAGCATCACTGAGCAGCATCAAACACACAGTTTTGTTTGTTTGTTTTGATCATGTAAACAGTTTGATGCAAACCAAGTTTAGTGGGCTAACACAAAGCTCTTAGTCATGCAAAAATATTCATTTTTGAGTGTAATGTCTCTTCTTCAGGGTGATACTCCTAAGAACAGGGCGGAGAAGGCTGAAGATGCTGAACTGGCAGCGTACCTGGAGAACAGACAGCATTACCAGATGATACAGAGAGAGGATCAGGAGACGGCTGTCTAAGATATTGGAACTCTCCTTGAACTGGACATGGATGAAGGTTTTTTCTCCTTCCTCATATTGACCAGACACAACGTGTTTAATGCCTTTGTGCGAGCTGAACTGGACACAGGTCCCAGTTTACTCAAAAACAGGTGGAGAGTGAAGCTGTGCCAAACGTGGTTTAAATAGCAGGGCTGGCGTTAACTGCGGTGAAGCGACGCACATTTTCAGAAGTTTATTAAGTCGTTTTGATATTTTGATGTTAAATAGCTTAGTAAGAATAATAATATTGATTTAGAAATTTTGTGAAATTCTCTGACTTGGAACATCGGTTTGGGGGATTGCGGGGTGGGTGGGGCTTTGAAGAGTCATGTTCATATGGTAATGATTTACTTTATTTCTTATGATTATTAAATACACAACAAACACAAAACCTAAAACTGTCAGAAGCTACAGACACTGTATGTGTATAGATCACACAGGATGCAGACTGATGATTAAAAAGTTAAATGTCCTGCTGACGCGTTCAAGGCCAAAGTTCTTTGTGGTAAAATACACATGTGACTAATAAACATCCGAATCACTAGCTGGATAAAAACCACACACACTTTGCAGACGCATATTGTGACCTGATGTTAACAGGATACAAAGCATGAAGAAATTAAACATTTTCCAGTGTCGAATTCTTTCATTTTTTAAAAATTCATTTGAATTTGAATATTGAAGGTCACAGAAAACTTTTACATCTACCAAATTCACGAATGTGTGTTAGGACGACACGTTCAACATGTCCAACATCCTCCGCTTTAACATTTATTGAATGTCCAACAAGGACACTGAGAGCAGAGCAGCCTCGGCCTCGCAGGGCTGGATACTGGTGAAAAGAAGAGTTGGTCAAAACCACAAGTGTTCATCCTCTTGGGACCATGAATACCTCCAGTTCATTTTATCAAGGTTATTGGCATCATCAGTATAAATGCTGTTAGATTAATACTTGAACTAAGCCTTAAAATATTTTCCAGTTCTGTGCTTTTGTTTCATAAATGATGGTGATGTGTTCATTTATAGCCACAAAACTCAAACTGGTGGCACCACCCTCGTGATTCCTCTTGAATAATTTCAGCACAAATAACCACACGTATTGAATGGACGTAACAGTGGATTGGCAGACGCATGCTGCTGCTGCAGTAGGTGGCACAGGAAGTGCTGTGCGTGTCGCAGACGTCAGTACCCCAACAGAACCTGCAGGAAACCACCAATGAGTCGAGGCTTTACTGGAGACGCAGTCCTTTCCAGGTTTAACGCGCAGAACTGATGTGTGTTGTTTGCACATTGTCACCACTGCTGTGATCGTGGTTTGGTAGAACACACAACACTGACTGTTATTATAAGACCTGGATCATAAGGCCCTAAATATTTAACACATCTAGAATTAAAGCCTTCACGTCTTTGATCATTCCTGTTAATAAAGATGATTCACCGCAAGCATGTCTGCCAAAACCATTGACTGAAAAAACTGTGATTAGTGGTTTTTCATTCAGTGACTGTGGGGGAGGTGTTGTATTAGAGTATAATAATGTCAAATTAGATCAAATCGATTTAAGTTAAACAAATCTAATTAGATATAACAGATGGAGCAATTAAGAAATATATTTTGGAATATTTACATCAGTAACATTGATTTCATCAGCGGTTTGCGACTGCAAATGAAGACGTAGCTCATCGAGAGCTTCCTTAGTTTCATCTTTATTATTGTTTCTGTGTATTTTAAAGTGCAGTAACTATTAGGCCGTCCCCTAACAAAGAAAAGGTGTTGTTTTTAAACATGTTTTAAATGAGTAATTACACGTTGGCACAGTGATGCAGTAGTCAGCACAGGAGCAGCATAGAGATCAAGAAAATTCGTGTTTTTTGTTTATGTATGAAGACAAAAGATCAAAATTTGAAATGACTCTAAACATGGTGAGGACATCTACAAGCAACAAATAAACATGTCACCACTCATTACATGGCTCTTTGATTGATTTTAGTTTTA
>NW_005187613.1:371132-372999 GCF_000239375.1 Pundamilia nyererei
CTTTTATTGAAAATGCATGTAAATATCAGATTGCGAATGCCTTGAAGCTGTGGACTGACAAAAATGTATTGTTTGTTGCCAAGTTTAATGGCCTCTCCACATGCTTTCTAACTCTACCAGTGCTCCTACGATCTGATTTTCAGACGCTAGGATAGAAGGATGCGCTCTGCCAGGTGAATACAAATGCAGTCCCTGCATGCCAGCCTGCTCGTGTGATACTTGACTCTCTGATGCAGAGATGTTATTTATTTTGTGAAGGAGTCAAACTCATTCAGTTTGTAAGCACACAATAATTCAAATATCTGAAAGATTCACTAGAAATTTGATTTGCATCGTTTCTGGTTTCAGCTGTTGGACTGGAGATGTCAGAGTCCAGTAAGCAACAAGTCAACTTTCTCTTTTTTACCAGTTTCCCCGGTTGCTGTTACTGAAGTCACCGTTACATACACAACATTAAATAAACAGAAAAGGGTGCAAACAAAACTAGATTGCATGTCCATTTCACACTGGACACTGTGGACCAGCATGTCGATTACATGCTTTGCTGTGATATCGTTTAACAGGAGTTGTCAAATGTTAATCCTGGCATGCCCAGCGTGGGGGTCCGATTACCACAGAGACCACTGTTGTTGACCCTCCGTGTCTTTCAGAGCTCCTCTCTCAGAATGTTCTAGAGCTCCCTCTTCCTCACGCAGTATAGCTACAGCTATCACTGCAGCCGTTGTCTTCTGCTTGTGCAGCGCTTCTATGTCTGGTTGGTTTGTAAATGACCTGTATTTATATAGCGCTTTTCTAGTCCCTAAGGACCCCAAAGTGCTTTACATATCCAGTCATCCACACATTCACACACTGGTGATGGCAGCTACATTGTAGCCACAGCCACCCTGGGGCGCACTGACAGAGGCGAGGCTGCCGGACACTGGCGCCACCGGGCCCTCTGACCACCACCAGTAGGCAACGGGTGAAGTGTCTTGCACAAGGACACAACGACCGAGACTGTCCATGCCGGGGCTCGAACCGATTACAAGGCTCCCAACTCTTGAGCCACGATTGCCCCCTAGATGCGGGGCGATCGTGGCTCAAGATCGCCCCGCATCTAGGGACAAGACCCCCGGTTTGGAGCATCTTTGCACAGCCTACACCTGGGGTCTTGCCTGGTATGGTAGACCTTGTTCTAGTATTGCCATGATTAGTGCCTCTGTACTATCTTTCAGTCCAACTGTATCCAGCCACTGGTAGGTTCTCTGGATGTCACTTCTTCTATTTGCCGGTGGCACATGCTGTGCAGGGGCCTGTTCTTCTATGATGGTTCCTCTCATTGCTGGTCTTCTTTTTCAGGGTTGCGCTGCCTGAAGTATTCACTAAGCATGTGGTCAGTTGTGGCCATCTTCCTTATGGAAGATGGACGTCCATGGTCTCATCCTGGATAGTGGTTCTGGCCTCCTCCCTTCCGTTTACAGTCTCAGAGTGCTGGACTTGGGGTGAAACCATTTCCTTGTTTTGATCAAGGTCAGCGGCTTCTATCAAATCCTTGGGCCAGCTTTTTCTCCCAGTTGGGTATCTGATGACTGGCATAGGTGTTGATTGCCCAGATCTTGTTCTTCCCACTCAGGTAAGTCCTAAGGAGTTGGCTTACTCTCTGCAGGTATTTGGTGGTGCGGCTATCCTAGCAGCCTCTTCATGGTTCTCATTTACCTGTGGGGTTCCCAGGGACTTGGCTTTCCCCTGATGTGCTGTATATCCTGGTGGTGTGGATCAGTGAATTGACATCTCATACACTCTGGCATACAGCTTGATGTCATCCATGTAGAGGAGGCGGTTCCATCCATCCATCCATTTGCTTCCGCTTATCCTTTTTCAGGGTCGC
>NW_005187613.1:374227-381009 GCF_000239375.1 Pundamilia nyererei
GTACAACACTCCCCAACACTGGGTGGTCATGACAATTTTCATATTAATGATCATGAGACAGACCTGGCAGCCCATTGTTCGTCAGTCGTGCTAGTTTCAGTCATGCAAGTGTCCTGTTTATAAGGCTGACCTGCAGTCAGCTGACTCTGAAGTCACTTGGATGAGTGACGAAACGTTTCTCCCCAGTCGACATTTTGGGATCCGTCTTGGATGTTTGTCACTGTGATTGTTACTGGATCCTGTTCAGGGAAGTTGCAATGGTATGCTCTTAGATCCACTGAGCATTGAGTTTGTGTGTTGCGTCCTTCTCCTATGTGCTCTTCCATTGCTCCGTCTTCAGCCTTGGTGGGGCTGCACTCATATTGAATTCAAAATCCTCCTCCTCACATACAAGCTCTTAAATAATCAGGCCCCATCTTATCTACAGTTGTGCAGCAACAGCTGCCAGTTGATCTGCACATGGTTTAAGAGCTCTTCCTGCTACACCGTCAGGACCAGCTGGCGAAGAACTGGTTTAGGGTATCAGGTAAGGTGATGTCCAGGGAGTTTGTTTGTGTGCGACTGTCTTTGTAGCCAGTGAGTGTCTTGATCCCCTGCCATGTATCACATGTAGCACATGTGATACAACTTTTCACGGCCACTACAACCTGGTACCAATTCCAGTTTGGGCAGAGTGTAAACACCCGGGGGACACAGCTGAACAATGTCTAACTGACAAGACGGGAAGCAAAACTGAACATCGCAGATACAAGACAAACACTCAGACTCAGGTGTAAACTTGACACTGGGACTGGGGACAAACAGACAGGGAGACATGAGAACAGAAAGGGAAAAACACAGGAACCAGGAATACAGACATCCTAACTAGATAATACAGGGAGAGCAGGCAGACACGAGGACGTGCCTGGGGAGACGCAGGAGATGGGACAGAGACAGACTGGAGACCAAAGGGAACAAACAAACAAACAAGAGCCAGGGACTAAAAATAAACTCATTATTTCACTAGTGTTTCTAAGTTACACAAGCTTGAATCCAAGAAAGTGAATCAGAAGCCCAGAACAAACTCACAAACTCTCAATGACCCAGGACCATGACATTTAAGACCTTTCTGTTCACACAGGCTGACGCTTGATAGGTGTTCCTGTTTGGTGTCTTCCCATTTTCAGTCTTTTGGCACTTTTCAAATTACACAGGTTGGTATGTCTTTATTTTCTGTCTTAAGCACAATCAGTTTACATGTAATAAAATGTGTTGTATAAATAAAATTGTCATTAGGAGCCACAACGCAGTGTTGTGTTGAAAAGACAAGAAGGCCTCAAATAAACGAGTCACTGAAGACATTTGTACAGATAAAAATGGAAACATGAGGTCTGTGCAAAGATACCAGTGAACTAGGGATCGAACCACAAAGCTGCTCGACCGCCTGAGCTACAACTACACTGAGGCAAACATTTTAAAATGCATGTATGTACTAAACAGGTGCAGCTGTGTCTATTAGGGTGAAAGTTAATCATTTTCCATTTCCTTACTTTTCACTCAGTGGAGTATGTTCTGATGACTTTTAGAAAATCTGAAAGGTACAGTTGACTGACTCTCAAATGACACAGTAAAGGAATTTTAAATCGCTCCTGGCTACATCTTAGTTTAATCTCTGTCATGGAGGAGGACCGCACATCCATGAATAAAACACTACAGCCACCGAAAAAGAAAAGCAAAGCCTTTTTGCATTTCCTTTCTCTGACACACTCACGGCATTTGAAAACACTTTTCATCACGACCCCAAAGAAATCTGCCAAGAAAAAAGCAGGAATCTGCTTTTGTTTCAAGCAAAAAGTCAGAATGTGGTTTCAAGACTCTTTTTCTTACTATGTTTTTATGTCTTATGGCAGATGGAGCTCTGGGCGCTGACACAGATAATGAGAGCAGAGAGAACAAAGTCACCCAAGTGCTCATTGAGCAGGGTTTTTTCATTCTGCTTCCTTTTCTTTCTGTCAGCTGATATTATCACTCCTTCAAACCTGCTCCTGATGATGTCTGTGTTAATGGATGGTGCAAATGAACTGATATCGAATTATTCTGTGGGTGTGATTTTCACTAACAATTCTTGCCACATAAGCAACAATTCAAATGTTGCTAGATGATATACAACTATGCTGACATATGTTTAGATACTGAAACGTAACTCAAATGCACGGGTTTTCTGCAAACCTAAAAATAAATCTAAAAACTGGGTAAATATGTAAGCCAACCAGAAGAAGCTACAGCCTGGTACACGGGCGAGGATTGTACCAAATTCATGCTTTAAAGATGGTTAAATAATTCTGTTGATTTATTTATGATCTGAAAAGTAAATATATGCAAGAAAACATGAAACATTATATTTATGGGCTGATATAAATGCAACTGGTCACTACATTCTGCTTTTTGTGCACTTAGACTCACCCACTTGCATGCCCTGCGGTGTATGTGATTGCAGTGTGTTTCTCGGTCAGTGGGCTAAAGACAAGATTGTGCGTTATGGTCAAACCGGTTTGAGACAGACTACTTCCCCTTTTGTCTTTCTGACTTCCATTTTCTGTTGGTGTTTTTCTGTTCTCGCTGTTTTTGATAACACATCATAATAACTACACACCATTAAGCATTACTCAGGTATTATATGTAATTTTGTCTTGATACAACACAATATTTTATACTTTTTAAATGATGGATTGATCAAGAAAATGAACTAGTTCTTCAATAAGCCAAATACTGTATGTCCACATGATGCCTGTCATTTGCAGGTGAGAGCAAGCCTCAAACAATACTGTAATAGGATGAAAACATTCATCGTAATGCACATCGTATTGGACAGCTTCACTGCAGCAGCAATAAGTAGCCAAATGTCATGTTGGTGCTGGAAGCACTTTTATACATGCCTGTTATTTTTGGCTCCAGAAAGCACACTTTAGGCTCTCTTACAAGTGACGGCAAAACGAGGCCTTTAACGTGGCTGACAGTAAATAGACATGTAGCTGCGGTGGTTAAATGGAACCCCTAACGGGGTGCCCCAAGAAAAGAAAAAGTAAAGAAACCAAAAGAAAAAAATTACACAAAATATAATAAAATAATATAAATAATGATATATCGCATGAATTCTACTGTTTTCTTCCTCAAAACAGAAAAGATGCATGAGACTTAGTTACTAGCTTGTTTCAATGGGCAAAAAGGTTGAATTATATTGTTCATAAAAGTAACAATATTACAGTTTGCCATCATTCCTCATTTGTTTGATCCCATCATAATCAGCCTTGTCATTTAAAAATCATTATCTTCAGGATAACACACAGAGGAGAGTTTAACTGCCCAATGTCTTGATGAAGATTTACTTCAGTTAATCCAGCAAACGACTGGAGGGAATCCTCATGGGATGCTGCAGCAACTCCAGTCCCTGGACAGGTTATTAGAGCAGCAACGCATAATTGCAACTGGTGTCTGAATCTTTCACTCCACCATGCATCACCAGCTTCGCCTCCACTGTGAGTTTCTGACACAAAAAGAGAAAAAGAAAAAAATGTATGTGCTTTCCACAGGGAGACTGATGTCTGTATTTTTATTGCATTTGAATTTGGAAGATGTTGCAAGTTAAAGTTAAAACAGACTAGAATAAGGGCAACCTTACAAACACCATATCGTCTTAAATAGTCATTTGTCCATCCATCCATTCTTACTTGAAATAATAAACTTTATTGGAATATCATATTTGTTTAACTATACTCACTTTTAACTGCAAGCTAGTGAGTGAAATTGATCCTTGTAATTGATGTCTGCTACGAATATGGGTTCCTCAAGAGCAGACATACATATGGTGTGACCTAGAGAAGAATGAACAGTAGGAGGAAGTCAAAGTACCCGGAGGAAAATCCAAAAGAAGTGTCCTGTTAACAGCTGTCTAAAATTCTACAGGCTAGTTACCACAGTCAGGAGATTTATTGTTAGGGATATAGAAGATAGCTTTGGTACGGATACCTTTTATTTTTAGATAATTTGTACAAACTAGAGAACCTCAAGTTGCAGCAGCAATCAGTCTATCTGCTGCTGGGGAAACTTCAAGGTATTCTGGGCAGGATGGATTTCTCCCCTGAGGACTGTTTCCACTGTTCTGGAACACCAGTTTCAGGCCATCCAACTCTCCTTTTCCCCAGCAACAGCGTTTCCCAGCCTAGTCTGGTTGATTGGACTAGGGAAAAGAGCATGGTGGAATAGTTGGTTGCAGGTCTGTGAATCTGTCAGTGACTGTCATTCTGGTTTAGGAACATCTAACGGTTTAGCCAGTTAACCCAGAGTCAGCAGCTCTGAACACCAGCAGCAATACTTTCTTGTCTCCTCTCCTGTCCAGGCCTCAACATATTCCAAGCTTCAAGCTCCAACTACTTTTAAAATTTAGGAGGCTCATCACACATTAGAGTACGAGTGCTGGAGATGCAAACACTTTTGCAATGCTTGTCTGCTCATGAAGGTTGCCCAAGTAAATCCGGGCTCTGATCCACAGAACATGCGTTCCCTTGGGTTTTGATCTGACTACAGGTCATTGAGTTACAAATCAGTGGGGTGCCTTTTTTTTCTGTCCTCCAGCTGTAGGAACAACAGTGCCAGGTGGCATTATTGGCACATCTGGTCCAAGTTTGCAAACTGGCTTTTGCTTTGCAGTAGTATGCTTGGGCTGCAAGGGACACACACAGGGATGTTACAGGTGATGCTGAGATGTTCACCAAAATGTTGTCTAGAATTAAGTGTGAGTCACCACAGCAGAGGGCACTTTCTAATTCGTTTTTTTGCTTGCAGTGTGTGTGAACAGTGATACATGAAAGTCTGTTTAATGCTCAGCCTGGTTTCTGTCTGTGTCTCTGCTGAAGAAACCACAGGTAGTGAGTGGGAGCATGAGTCGCAGAAACTTTTTGAATAAATGAAAAATAAAGAGCTGTAAAAATGTGAAAATAAATATAAAAAACTACCAGGTTTAACGTGTATATATATGAACAACAAAGATTTATCAACAAGCCTATCATGAAGCCTATATACAGTTATTACTGCGGTTTGTTTAAAATATTTAGTTACGTTTAATTTCATTTATTTATACAATCCAAAAACTGTTGTTGCCAAATCAAACAACAACTGCCTTAAGGTACTTCACCTTAAGCATCTTAAGGCTCAGCTACACAAGAGCTGCACGTGCAGATTGTGTTTTGAGAGAGACGACCTAAATGCAGACAATGGTGGCAGGACTGGACTTAAGTAAGAGTGGGGCTTATTAAGCTAGGAGGAAACATGAATGCAAAACAAAGGCAAAAGGAAGCTATCGCTGACAATAAACTAAACTGGGTACAACTAAACACCAAGAACATGAAACCTGAAACCTAAGGTCTAGAACATGAACATGGATGAGAAACTAGGAGGGAGAACAGATGTTCCGGCAAGGAACAACGGAGAACTCACATAACACATACACACGAGGGTGATTATCACAAGGGGAGACCAGATCTGGACCCCTTCAGCAAACTGAAGGGGTCCAGATCTGGCCTGGGTCAGAGCTGATCTACGATGACCCTTTCCACAGTCTTCACTTAGGGCGATCGTGGCTCAAGAGTTGGCAGTTCGTCTTGTAATCAGAAGGTTGCAGGTTCGAGCCCAGCTCCGACAGTCTCGGTCGTTGTGTCCTTGGGCGAGACACTTCACCCGTTGCCTACTGGTGGTGGTCAGAGGGCCCGGTGGTGTCCGGCAGCCTCGCCTCTGTCAGTGCGCCCCAGGGCAACTGTGGATACCATCACCAGTGTGTGAATGGGTGGATGACTGAATGTAGTGTAGAGCGCTTTGGGGTCCTTAGGGACTAAGTAAAAGTGCTATACAGTTACAGGCCATCTACGATGTGGGAAGTCAGTGCAATAGGTCTGTAATCGTGGAAGCCACTGGAACAAAGCACCTTTGGTACAGGAATGAGGCATGACGTCTTCCACGGCATTGGGACAGTTTATGATCAGACCTACCAGGTGTGGGGTTAACAGAGCGAGGAACATAGACAGTCACCAAGACCACATGGGTAAATTCACTGCGCAAATAATACAGTTCAACATCTTTGATAGAGATGTGAGCAGGTTTACACCACTGGCTGTTAACAAGAATGGCAAGCTGCACTCCTTTCACTCGTTGAGCTCTCTTTCATCAAGTTTTCTGAGCAGGTTTGTTTATACCTCGTCATTTCAACTGCTGTAGCAAAATAATTTTTTTACAGCAGTTGAACAATGGTGGGGTCGCTGTAGCTCAGGTGGTATAGCAGGTCACCTACTAATCAGAAGGTTGATGGTTCTGCTCAGAGTCTGCGTGCAAAATATCCTTGGACAAGATATTAATCCCAAGCTGCTCTCCGATGCATCCATCAAAGTATGAATGTGTGTGAATATCAGATAGAAAGAACATAGAAAAGAGTGCTTGTGCCAGTTGGTGAATGTAAAGTACTTTTAGTGCTCAGAGTAAAAAAGCACCATAAAGGCACCAGTCCATTTATCATTGACCAAATATGAGATAAACCATTTCTAATATCAGCATGGAACAGTGAACGGGATATACCTCTGTGTTATGGTGCAGTAGCATACACTCCACCTCCTAATTCAATTCAGTTTTATTTACAAAGCACCAAATCACAACACGTACCTAAAGGGCCTCAGTGGATCTTACCGCCTGGATCACCTCAGATGTCTGGGGCTCAGACTAGGATAGCAAAGAAACCTATTTGAAAATTGTTGACTTAC
>NW_005187613.1:381029-382574 GCF_000239375.1 Pundamilia nyererei
CACACACACACACACACACACACACACACACACACACACACACACACACACACACACACACACACACACACACACACACACACTGCACCTGCTAAGTGAACTTGTACACAACCTATTGAACTTTTATTCTGCCTGGCATTCTTGAGTCTGTTCTGCAAAACCTTAACAAAGAGTTTAATAGTGTAATTAGAGGCTTGTGAAGAGCAGAACACTGTGCAGTCAGCATAAAAATAAACATTTGCTCTGAAATCTCGACCAAGATTGTTAGTATGGAAAATAAACAGAAGTGGTTTCAAAGCCTAAAGTTCATTCTGCACAACAGATCATTTTGAAAGCACCCAACAGCTTTTGTTTTTTGACAACACTACTCAGACAAGTCTTCGTTTAAATATTGTGTGATCCAGCCTTTGGCCACTTACGTAGCGTTGCAGAGCATACATAAAACCGCTGATCGCTTACAAGCCTGCTGTGTCTATTTTTGTTGTTTTTATTTTTGGAGCCTCACTGAAGGTCACTACATGTTGTCAGTTGATAGGATATCTTAAAGTCCAAGGTTAGGGTGGCCGTCAGGAGCTAATCTATCCTAATAATAGGCTACATAACTAACTTTGAAAAGTATAAAACAAATTGGATGGATGTCACCTCCTCATACTTTGTCAAGAAAATAAAATGCTTGCACAACAACTGGTTAAGGTCCAACAATATGCTATTGTTATTATTATTATTCCTATTATTATTATGGGGCTACTTTCCTTTATAAATAGTTCTGTTGCCACTAATACCAAATAATGAAGTTCTCTGCTGAGAGTGATAATAGCAAAGATAAGGCGGGGCCAAGTGGAGCACAAGACTGTAGAGATGACAATCAGGGTGCCATGTTTTATTTGTACAGCACATTTTACACAGCCCTACATTACTACAGAAGGTAAATGATCAAATAATAGTTTAGAATTTCTGTGACAATATTAGGTAATGGCATCTATGACCATCTTATCTCATATCTCTGCTGTGACTTTCTGACTTTTTTGTGCTATTCGGTACAGATGAATCTGATGGTGATAGGAGGGGGAAATAGTAAGGGACACAGACTGTGAGCAGTGAAACAAAAGCAGCCCAGCAGAAGATCCCTGAGCAACAGACAGATGTTAGTTATACTGAGGAGACTATGGAACTTGTCAACAATAGAAGTTACAGGGAAGTGAGAATGAAGTGTTATTTCATTTATCTCACAAATAAAGTGGGCTTTATAAAACTCCCACACTGAAAGTTGGCTCACTGTAGCTCTGTTTTCACTTGCCACTTTCCAGGACATTAACCAGAACTAATAATCTGGTCATGGGGCTGTAAATTTTTGAAATAAGAGTCAATCCAAAATAATAATAATAATTAATTAAAAGGTTCAAATTAGGCAAGAAGAATCATGAAATAAAATAATTAGCTTTCAAAATAAAGATATTTAAAGATCAGGATATGCCAGATTAAAGTTAGCAGCTTTATGCACCTCTGACACTTTCACTGGATTAGAAATAAACTAATGATTTATCA
>NW_005187613.1:384300-385175 GCF_000239375.1 Pundamilia nyererei
ATCCTTGAAAGAGTCAAACAGCTAACAGATCATCTGTCACAGATTATTAGGCAGAAGACTCACTCGCAGGACTCTGAAGTTTTAGAGAGAAGGTAAGGGTTTATTTACAATGTGGCACCAAGTGAGGATATATACATATATACAGTGAGACAGATAACACGGGGCTCCAGGGAGTGGAGGGGTGTCAGAAGTGGAGGGAAGGTCCAAGGCAGGTGCACACACGCTCCTCTTCAACTCAGAATCAGAATCACGTTTGTTGGCCATGTATATGCACAGATGGTAGATGGTGACTCTCAAGCACAGCAATATATATCTCAACAATGTAAGCAACACAATTCACCCACACACACACACACACACACACACACACACACACTGTGGATATATACAGTTACAAATGCATACACGTACATACACAAACATACACACGCTGTGTAAACCAACAACAAATAACCAATCTAAATCTTATATACAGAAAACACAGGATGACAGAAATGAAATGAAGTGAAATGAATACCACAGAATGTACATAAGGTCAGTTGCAGTCTGGCAGTGGGAGCAGTGTGACAGTTCAGCTGTATAGGAGGGAGATGGCGAGGGTCCTGTGTCGGGTGGTCCTGGTCTGCAGGCTTCTGTACCTCAACTTGCAGACTCATCACCATCCTGAATGAGTCCAATGACGGTGGTGTCGTCTGCAAACTTTAGGAGTTTAACAGCCGAGTTCTTGGAGGTGCAGTCGTTAGTGTAGAGGGAGAACAGTAGTGGTGAGAGGACACATCCTTGAGGATGCTGCTTTGATCTCCTTGGTCAGTGTGTTCCTGGCTTGCTTGTACAGGACCCTGTCACCACTTCTGTAGGTGTCCTCCTTGGCCTTA